>NW_020955842.1:268969-547179 GCF_003031625.1 Empidonax traillii
TTTTTTTTTTTTTTTTTTTTTGTTTTTTTTTTTTTTTTTTTTTTTTTTTTTTTTTTTTTTTTTTTTTTTTTTTTTTTTTTTTAACGGTATTGTACCATTTCTGCAAAATAACATGGATGTTCTGAAACTGCCCATCTTAAAAACTGCTGTAGTAAACACTAGACTTTTGCACTCTGATGAGAAAGGCTGAAAATGTTGACCATTTATCTCCTCTCCTGGCTAGAAATATCTGTGTAGTTACTGTAAGGGTTATAGAATTTACTGATCATCTGTGCCACAGCCTGGATTTAGAGACTTAGGATATAATTTTGCATTTTTAGTAAGAGGGATTTTTTAGCCTCTACCTCATTCAACTCACTTCAAATAAGCCCTGTTATAACAATCCTTTTTAAAAGAGTGAGAATGTTCTTTAAACCAAATAAAAAAGGAAGCCAAATGATTCTCCTGCAATCACTTATTAATTTTCTGTTAAAAGTTTCTATAGATGAAGTGACAGTATGACTAATAGTGTTATATTGTTATCCAAACTTCTAGGGATCTAGTTAAATCTTGTGATCTTCCATGTTACTGTAAGGTGCTATAGGACTGACTGATAGGGAATATAAAAAGGACATTTCAGAGAGCCAAAGCAAGTGTTTTACTTTAATATTTTAGAATATATGTATCTATTAAAAAGTAGGATAGCTTTTAAGAAATTCAAACTTTTATTATAGTATCCATGAATCAAGCCAAAGCTTGGTTTCCTATGGATTTGTTTTGGTTTGGTTGACCTTGGTGTTAAAAAAGCTGTGAACTGGAACTGACACTCCTCTTCCAGTCAAGGCCATGGGTAAATTTCAGGATAGTTTAGATACGAAAAAAAGCTGGAGAGGAACCTATCATAGGAGTAATGATGGGCTGTTGGAACATGTCACTGTCATAAAAGGAAAACACTAAGAATGAAAAATGGGAAAGATTTTGATAGACCTAGCCAGGCGTGTCAACTAAGAATAATGATGAAAATGTCCCCCCACCATTTGTAGGCTTCAGTGCTGGGAAGAATAATTATGCTGTTGACCATGAAGAGAGAAGAATGTAGAGGCAATTAGTGGGAAGACAAGGAATTTGTTTAGGCATGTTGTATTTAAAGAGAAATTCTTTAAATAGTGACAAGGAAATTTGAGACTAGAGGGAAAGGAGATGGATCAGGACTGGGGGATAGATGTATGAAAAGCAGGATAAATGGTGGGAAAAGCAGACCTGCACCATTGTCCTGGGATGGAGGTGAAGCCTGCACCAAATCAGGTGTGGAAGAATGATTATATTTGTCAGAGGAAATGTCTGGATCATTCAACACCTCAAAAATGCAATGCTAGTCATACATGGTAGCGTTGAGATTTGCACAAAAGGCATAGAAATAATCTACAAAATACTACAGGTTGTTACTGTCTGGTTCTGCGATCTGTCTTTAAGAAACACTGCTGTCATATTTTCAGGCTTTTCTTCACCACCACCAAGACCTCTTTTGTACTTTGACCAGACCTAAGATTTGTCATTCATGGCACCACAGAAAACAAGGCAGTGTCCTGTTTCACAAGGTTCCCGATAAAGGTGCTAGCGTTGAGGATATCTGAATGGAGAACATGGTTGACAATCTCTCTGAGATGATGGTGACCTTTGCTACTACCCATCTTTCTCAGTCCAGAAGAGAAAGCATGTTTCATCATATGTCAGTGTTTCAGGGACCAAAAGGGTATGAAATTAATTGCTCTACTGGGAAACCTTTCAGCAGGAAAGCACAGCCGGGGGTGTTACCTATTCATACTGGCCAAGCTTGCTCTCGGTGGATGCTTGGTGTGCTTAGCTACGTGCAGTGTAAGGTCACTGATCTCCTTTGTCATCCCTTGCTAGACTTACCCCCAGTGAGCTGGTTCCTTGTCATGTCAGGCTATTTCACCTCCTGTAACAACACTGAATTCCTCGTGTGTTAATCCAAGCCAAGCCTGTGTCCAGCCCAAGGACATTAAGCAATCCTCTCACCAAGGGCTTGAGTCCAGCATTCACAAAGTCAAAGAACAGAGCCCCCACTGACTTCACTTGCCTGGGATCATGTGTTGGAGTCGTTCTTCCAGAGATTTATATTCAGACCTTCCCTGACTGAGAAATAAAGATTCTTCTATAGCCGTATCTAAAAATATTGAAACCCTCCCTGACTATTACAAATGTCGAGGAGCAAAAGAAATGTGCAAAACCTCTTCAGTGTTCTGTCACATTTGAGAGATGCTCAGATGACATCTCTGACAATGGGGAAGCCTGTTATTACTCTGAACAGAGTCCTACTTTCCCAAACTGGCATCTTTCTTTGTTGCGGCATAAATTACAGCAGAAATTTAAATTCAAGGGCAGCTTTTGTTTTGCCTGAAGACAGCTGCAGCTGCTTTTATTCTTGAAGTCCAATTCTCTTAGTAAGCAAATTTGTGCTTTCTCTCAAAAGAGCTAAAGGTAGCAGTGCTGGATCTTTGGGATGGTTTGAAGCTGTGTGATTTTTTTTTTATGAGCTGGGGGCTGGATTGCAGCCAGTTTGAGGAATAACCCTCATGGTTCTCCAGTGAAAGTTTGGTCACGTGGAGCAAACCATTTGCTAACAAAAGAGAGAAAAGAGCAGATCTGTTGTAACTGGTTTTCAGTGGATTTTGATGCACTGCTGTTTTTGCTTCCATGGCAATGCGATTTCTCTTGCATTATCATAATTTCTCTTAATCTCTTCTAATTATTCCCCATCCATGGGATCCTGTGGATCATCTGGAGGAGATGAGGCTTCTTCACTTCCATCAAATTGCATTGGCATTGGACAGAGGGTTCAAAGTTAGCTGCTGAGAGCTGGCAGGTAGATGCACATGCAGGAAAAAGACAGACAGACATCAGGTTACTATAAAGGAGTCTGAAGATACCCAGAGAGGGGATTTTCACAGAATCACAGAATGGGTAAGGTTGGGAGGGACCACTGGACATCACCTAGTCCAACCTTCCTGCCCAAGCAGGGTCCCCTACCGCATGTCACTCAGAATTGTGTCCAGATAGCTTTTGAATATCTTCAGGGGAGGAGACCCATGACCTCTCTGGGCAATGGGTGTTTCACTGAGATCGAAATGTTACCCAGTTTTTCTTAGCTATATCTGTTGTGGAGGAGCTGAAATATTTCTGTATCTCCAAAAATCTCAGAACTGCTTTAGCCTTTTGGACTTACTGAGTGTTAAGGTAATGTCTTACTGGTTAGAGATGAGGAGCAAATAGAAGAGATAGGGCATGGTGCTCATTGGTCCTTCTGGCCAATCTGGATATGTGAGCAGCTGTCCCACAACAGCTTCTTAATATTAAAGTAATTTGGTTATTTTCCACCTTGGGGGAAGGTATATGTGCAAAGATGTGGGCACCCTAAATCAGTTTTTTTTTTTCTTTTGAACGAATGTAAATGATAAAAGCTTGTGAATTACCAGAAAAGACCCCAACCCAAACCCAAAGCTCTGATACCTCTTACATTTATGGGTATGAATTCTGATGAACTCTAAAAAGTACAGAATCCCAACCCAGGACTGTATCTGGATTCTCAGCCTATCTGTGTACAAAAAGAAACCGATTACAGCACTGATACAACCTGGGTAATACATAATCACTTGTAATCCTAATGCAACCCTCTGCTCATGTTTTGTTGCCTTTTAACCCACAAGTGGTAGCATTTACATCTCAGACAAGGAATTCAGAAGCTTTGGGGACTTAATCAAAATGCAAAAACCATGCATTGGAAATAAACCATTTTTAATATGGGCAATGTGATAATTATTGAGGTGGTTGGTTTTCAGGATCTGGCAAGGAATAAAAGCCATTTTTTGTTCCTTTAGTGGGAGGTTGTTTTTTGTTTGTTTTGGTTTTGTTTGTTTTTTTCTTTGTGGTTTTATTTATTTATTTATTTATTTATTTATTTGTTTATTTAATTTTAAAGTGCATCTTGGCCATACGGATTCAGTGTATAATAAGAATTAATAAAATGCAGTTGCAGCAGCTGTTACTATGTGGCTGCTGTCCCCATGTGAAGCTTTTCTCTCTCTTTGCATTAAACAGAGATAGCCCTTTATTGTTGGTTGGTGATGAGATCTAGAGACAAATTATTAAGAGATTCATTTAGATAATCTGGTTTTGTTTTGAATAATGTAGTCTCCTTTTTTAAGCTGACAGAATATAAAAGAACAATGAGATAGTTGATTTTTTTTTCGTTCTAAAGGAAGAAAGACTGGATTTATATCTTGCTAATGTAGTTTGTACATCTACTAATAAAGTGGAAGAAAATAATCTGGAGCAAGCTGTTCCATCACTAATCCCAATGTTTATTTTTGTCTCTAAAATAGCAGAGCTGTTCTCCCACTCTAATATTTTGATCTGCAGAGTCATTTTAGGCTAGACTGTGGTGTGGTTTTTGTTCAGTGAATATAACTTCTTAAGAAACTGCATGGTAATTCTGAAATCACAGAAACATTTCAACCTTGAAGAGTCTTATACTTTATGTTTCTCAAAGCTGTTATAAAGGAGCCAAAATTTGTTTCCTTATGCCACCTCTGTGGATCACTTGGAATCTCAGTACTCTTTTTTCTTAACCCTATGCTTGGTTTAAGTGATTTAGGTGCAATTGGGATTGAGCACTGAATAATAAGATGCATGAAAGTAAACTAGTTAATCTTACATGTAATACATGTATATATTTGTGAATATATATGTTTATATTTATAATATGTATATAAATTTATATACATATTAGCAGGAAACCATAGATATCATATTTATCTCAAACTTCTACTGTAGTTTGCTCAGGTATTGTTCTGTACTTTGGAGCTCTGTTGAATATTAAAGTATGTCTCGAGAAGAAATGCTGCAGACTGTGTTGTTCATTCCTGTAGCCTGTTTATTCTGTCACGTGGACCATTTTCCGTGATGGTGTTTGTGCTTTGTCACCCTGCTCTGCCACAGATAATTACGTGCTCTTTGCAATTTGAATTTATGTCTTTCATTTGTTCTTTCCTCTCTCCATTTTGCCATCATAGCTGTGTGGTTTTGAGTTTCTGCTGATGAAGCTGATTAATGCACTATTGCATAAAATCCCAGGCATTAGAAATAGAAAATAGTTTTTGCAATAATTAACATTATGTTATGTTATGCAGAAATGCTGTAATAGTGTGAAAAGGAAAGAAGGTAAGTGATCAGAAGGCAGTGCTATAACTAAGCTGACTTATGTGAACTGAGTTCAATTCCTGTGCATACATACAGTGTGATACTTCTTACTTATCTAACCTCAAACACTTACTCTTCAAAACCCCTGCTTCATCCAGTGAGCAGAAGGGGCAGGACTCATGGGCAAGTATTTAATTTAAGCTTTTCCATTGTTATTTACTCTATGATGAAGTGGTTGTAGTTCTGTGTTGCAGAGGTTGTGGTTCTGTGCTGAAGCCCTGAGAAACAGAGGTAAAAATATCTACTTATTTTAAAAACCTTGTTGGAGACACTTCTGACCTGATACATCACCACATGCACCACTTCTAATGTCTGACCTCAGCTCCAGCTGCAACAGGGAGTGTCACTGTTTCAGCAAGACTGTCCTAGTGTCTCATTTTGGGTACTTAATACATCATGATCACCTGATGGGTAATCATTTTTGAAAAATACTGCATATGTGACTTCCTGACCACAGTGAGATGGTCAGTAGGAGTCAGGGGTAGGATCTAATTCCCAGGGTGGCTTTTAATGCTCTTAAGTTAAAGAACCTTAAAGAAATCTTCTTATTGCTCTCAGCCTTTCAGCTCCTGAGATAAATGGTGCAAAGGTTGCTCAGCTTTCCCAGAGCAGGCCCATTCTGTATACTGAATAAAGTGTCAGAGCAGAGGGAAGAAGGGTCTGTGATCAAATACCTAAAGTGTGACGCTTTCTAACTTTGAGCTACCTTTACAACCTTATCAGTGTTTTGAAGTTAATTTCCCATAGTGATTTCCTAGGTTTAATAGTAAAAAGAGCTTCTGTTCACAGTTTCCATTGTGTGATGATACTGGTAACACACGTTTTAAAACAAGATCAAAACTGTTGGATACTTTCACATTAGCCTTCTCTGCTTGAGCTGATGGGGATGTTGACGCTACCAATAGTACCACTTCTTTTCTCTTAGATCAGATTTTTGTTCCAAAAGGTAGGTGGTTTAGATGAATTAGATGCCCTTCTACTGCAAAGTAAGTGTTTTGAAGGCATATTTCTTGGAGGTACTGGGATTTCGATCACCATCATTTTTGATGTGCTATTGATGATAGAAATGTCAGAGTAGATGGTGTCAGAGCAGCTTTGCTCAGAGGACCCCCTTCCAGATCCTGGCTGTGCCACTGCCTTACTGCACACCCTGGGCCAGTCCTCTGCCTGCACTGCAGATGTGCCGTTGCTGGCTTCTCCCAACAAAATTCTGGTGTTTTATGTAATATTTATATTTAAAATATTTACATACAAATGACATATATTCCCAATATAATATATTCACAATATTATATATATATATAGGAGCATATATCTATGTGATATAGTTGCATATTTTTACCCAAATACATATTCATATGTATGCGTAAAATTATGTTAGGATATTCACTGTCTTCCCAGACTCCATCTACCTGCAGGTAGTAGGAGGAATAGTTGTGGGGGAGTATCTTTCAAAACGGACAGTAATTAGATAGCAGGAGAAATCCAACCTAATTATTGTGAGACAGAGGGATAGATACAGAACTGAAATGTTTACTGGCTATTTTCTCCCAAGTCTTGCATTTTCTTGAGTTATTTTTGAACTCCAGTGTTGAACTGAACTGTATCTTCATTCTTTATCTTCTTTAACCTTTCAAACAAAAAGACTGTTCTGGTTTTATTCTCATCATCATTTCATACCCAGCCTGTCTCTTGAGGTGAATTTTGATGTGGTAGACTGCATTATTTTGTTTTTAACATATAGCAATTAATTTGTGGTCCAAGTTTTGTAAATGCAATGTGGAAGAAAACAATATACTTAGAAAAAAGTAACCTTGAACTCTTTTAAAAGTTGAAGTAGTCAAACCCTTCCTCTAAATAAAGTTTAGAGTGACATCTTGTGGTAACATTGATTTCAAATGCGTATATCTGTTGGCATTATTTTGTTTTGTCCACAGTAAGCACAGTGTTCTCTGTTTCAAAATGTAATGAATTCCTTAGCAGAAGTGTATAATGGCTTCCACAAGGGCTTTTGTGAGATCAGAGAAACGTTACTGTGTGTCGTAAGGACTCTATAGGTATACCTCATCTTTTACTGCATGAATTCTATCCTGCATACCTGTGAGTTTATAGTGCTTCAAATTCCAATTCAAGATGTTTTAATGCTCTTCCAGCTGTTGAATGTCTTTTGGAATTGCTCAAGAAGTTTCAACTAGCCATGATGCCAAAGCAAGTGGGAGCACAAGATCTCTCGGCAACTTCTTGTGCCAATTCATTAACTGTTCAAAGATTTTCTTAGTTTTAGGTAAAGATAAATATGCCCAGGAAGTTAGCATGGAAGAATTGTCAACATAGGAATGAACAAACCCATTAATGATCCATTTTTCAGTAGTGTGTGTGCTTGCCGCTTATTAATCAGTCTCCAAGGTACTAGGTGGTGTAAATGCACCACCACCAAACCTTATCCAAATGCCTAACAGGTGCTTAGACTACAGTTTTGTTCAGTATATCTAAATGAAATAGAAATCTTTTCAATGCTAGGTGGGGATGTAGAATGATTTTGTTCTCAGAAGCTTAAAGGACCCAGGAAAACATGTAAGTTTTGTTTTCTCTTTTGGGAAACCCTCTGCAGAGATGAAGGAATAGTGGCCATAGTGAGAACTTTGGTCGAGTCCAGGAATGTATTGCCCAGTACAGTCTCTCAGGTCAACCATATGAAGGTCTGTTCCCATTCCTCAGTACTGAAGAGGAAAAAAATGATGATATTCTGGTAGTTCAAGTTTTAGCTATATAAAATGGTAATTAATGTTACCATAGTGCACATATGGCAGGTTGAATACCTGATTGTAAAATTAACTGTTCAATAAAAGGTGCTTGACCTTTCTAAGAAATAAATTCTTTTTAGGAGAACGGATTCATTAGCGCTTGCCAAATGGAGAGTCCCTTTACCACTGCTCCATGGTGCATCGCTTGCAACTGTGGTCCCAGGTCTGCTGTCAAGTCTTGTGACCATGGGAGGTTGGATTCAAGAAAAGATTCTGTGCTTGTGAAACTCAGGTTATTGTTTGTGGTATTTTTGGTACATGTGAGGGTACCAGCACTGAAAAAATGATTCATGTGATGTGCTGGCAATGTTAAGGATTTTTAGCTTTGTGGTAAAGCACACAAGGAACATAAGACTAAAGAAGCCCAACTCGATGATCCTAAAAGAGCCATCTGGTGACCTCATTTATTAATTTGATGAAAAAACAAAGGCACAGTGTTTTCAATTAAGTTGGATGTTTGGCTCCCATGCCAGGATTGGTTTTGGTGGATAAGTAAGTACAAGTTAAGCTGTTAATATAATCCTAATACTGAAACTGGAAACACTGATATAAATTTGGTATAAAACAAAGCAAGTTATTTGGAGAGCCTGTCATAGTGGTCTATCTGGTTACATTTCTCAGATACAGTTTAGGAAAAGCCTGTTAAATTTGTGTGTGAGGTACACAAAGTGTGTTTAAATGACATATTTGCTGGGATAATTCTGGATGTTTCCTTGGCAAAGTGCCTTCGTCCATTCCGACAGAGGCTATTGAAATAGTAAAGAAATTTGTAGATACAGTTCAGTAGCAAAACGATGCTGATCTCTTTTAAATGCCCTCTCTTTTTGTCAGATCAAGAAATGACTGCAAAGGAAAGCTGTCAGCTCTTTTTCTTTTATTTCTGCTGCTCAGACAGCAGTGTCCCTGTTGCAGTTTTTGGATGCCTGTTTGGCAGAATTTGTCCTGTTATTAATTGAAATCTTCTCTAGTAGTTTTCATCTGCCCACGAAAGAACTTGCTTTTCATGCTGAGACAGCAAGATATTAAGTAGATGATGGAATGGGAGACTTTAAAGAGGTTTCCCCATAATGCAGGACATGAGGCTGAGATGACATTGTACAAACCACAGTTTTTTTTCCAAATTGTAACTTCCACGTGGTGAATTTTCTGCACTGACAGGAGATAACCCATTGATACAGCCATGAGGAGAAATGGGGCAGAAACTCTGTGCACTGATGACAATTGCTCCTGGGTATGGTACTGGATAGGATGTGTTGAAAATAAGGTCTTATCAGTTAGACAGTGTTTGGGTGGGTGGAATAGCTGTTTGAGGGCCTAATTATTGAATCCTTTGAACTCCAAACAGCTATTCATATCTTCTTTCAGCAGCATAAAAACTTACTGTGCTGTGATCATTTAAGGCCCCTGGCTCATTTTGTCAGAGTAAAAAGAAGATTCTAGCCATTCTGACCCTGATTTTGTGCCAGTGTTCTTCTCACTGCAGTTCAGAGGTGACAGGCTGCCCTGCAAGGTCCTCCAATATTATTAAAAGCCGCAGCAAATTTAAATTTAAAGTGGAGGTGGCTGAAGAACAAAATTACCTGTGGAGTTTGGGGGCCATTGCTTTAAGTAATTGCTGTCTACCCACGTAAATCCCTCTGGGGTGTCTTTTGGATTAAGTATTCCTTACTTCTTCTCTAAAACTCTTGTTTAATATTCATGTATGTTGTTAAACAGCTGCTGCATCCTGTTCAAGAGCAGAAGGAGGGAATGCATTTCAATAGCAAACCAAGTGATACTTAAATATATCCCTTGCCTACTTCAAAACAGCAGTATGGGAGTTAATTAATATTTATCAAATGTACTGAAGCCCTTGAATGAGAAGCATTGTGGTTGTGCAAAACATTGTTTATTTTGAGCTCTTACCTGGCCATTTTGGCTGTTTGGTAAATGCACTTGAGAGCAAGCACATAAAACTTACTACAATGCTGACTTGATTTCCCATCTTTGAATGGGAACAGAATCAGGACAGACTTTCCAATGGTATAATTGCAGAAATGTAGGTGCTCTACTTAACCTCAGAAAAAAGCTCTTCACTTAATGAGTTGCATGGCATTTTGCAATAGATGGTAATGTAAAAAGGTTGTATTAACACAATGCAGTATAGAGAGACCTTGTTGGATTTCATTACATTTTCTGCTTGGTAATTTATTACAATTAGAAAGCTTAATTTTTTTTGCTTATCTTGTAATTATAGCAAGGTGTTTATGAGCAGGAGTTCCAGCTGCTTTTCTGTGCAGTCTCTTATTAGATTTGGAATTTGAAAGCCCTTTTAGACTGTTGATTTTGCTCATTACACGTGGTGCATAAAGCATTCTAAAATGGATGTATTATGTGAGGTCAAGATTATATTTAGTGAGTTGCTACCTGAATTTCCAACAAGGACAACAAATCTCATAGATTTAGATGGACTTCAGAGGAAAGCCTCTATATTTTGCAAAACACACCTTCAAAACTCTCTTTTAGAATAGGGAGGTAACTAATATTCCCCCTTTCATCCAAAAAACAGTTTTAGGTGTCTGAGTGTACAGTGCTCCCTATCCCTGCATCTGGCTACAGTTCAGTGTTTCCATTTGACACTTAAGTGTTTCTGGTGAGAATGAGATGCCAGTGTCCATGTCTAAATAACACAGAGGCCCCCTGAGGAGTTCCATCCTTGTGGTGTGGTGCCCAGCTGACCATGGCTCTGCAAAACCCAGCTGATCTGAACAAAAGCTTTAGTGACTGACCCAAGTCCTCCTAGGACACTTGTGACTGAACACAGAGCTTAACTGAGAAATCCAAAGCTTACATCATATCATGAGATCATCCGGATTTATGCTGTCAGGCTCAAGTTATAATGGAAAGCATTGCCTAACTTCATTTTCTTGGAGAGAATTTAGGCCAGTCAGGGCCTATTCTTATTCCGATTTATCTTTACTGTGGAAGATGGGATATGGTATCCATCTAGAGCTAGAGTGAGCCAGAAAATGGCATCAGCAATTAGAAATTGGAACATTTGAAAATAGGAGCACACATTGGGCTATTATTGATGTTCAAATAATAAGTATGTGACTCTGTATTTTTGCATTGTTCATGATAAATTGTTATTTTTACAGATTGGTAATTACTGGAAATGATTTATCTTAACAGTTTGGACAAATGAGTGTCAGTGGATGGAACTGCCATCCATGGGACTTTTCACTGCCAGTCTTGCTTTGGGTAGTACTTGCTCATAACATGAGTTTATGATTGAATAAATGAGCTTCATGGACTCTGATGCAAGGATCAATATTTTAATGAGAATGCAAGATTAAAATCAGATACTTTATAGATATTTTACTAAACTTGTCATTATCCCAATCCCCTGTGGGTGAGCATCCACTGATTTTATTAGTTCCCATTCTTTAGTGCCTTTTTGGAGAGGAACTTTTTATAAGGGCATGTAGTGATAGGACAAAGGGGAGCTGGCTTTAAACTGGAAGAGAGCAGGTTTAGATTGGATATAAGGATATATTTTTACTTTGTGATGGTGGTGAGGCACTGGGACAGGTTGCTCAGAGAAGTTTTGGATGCCCCATCCCTGGAAGTGTTCAAGGCCAGGTTGGATGGGGCTTTGAGCAACTTGGTCTAATGGAGGTTCCCTGCCCATGACAGCAGGGTTGGAATTAGATGATCTGTAAGGTCCCTTCCAACCCACCCTTTCTAGGATTCTGTGATTCTGCGAGCTGAGCGAGGAGCAGAGGTCAGCTTAGATAACTGTAACCATCACTTGTGCATTATCCACAGGCCCAAAGAAACTGAGGGTGAGATTCAGTCCACATAATTTGCATCAGAAATGGGTTGGTTTTTAGAATGAGGGTTATAGCCCTAAATATAAGGCGCTGTCTCTCTAGGCAATGGAAGAAGTTGGTGCCATGGAAAGCAGGAGATCCCTTTTCACCTGAGATGACCTGGTTAGATTGGCTGAATTCTGCAATAAGAATTCAGGAAAAGCAAAACAATAAAAATAGCAAAAATAAAAGAATAGCAAAAACAACTGCTGCTTTAAAATATGCTTTAAAAACTCTGTTTCTGTGTGGAGCTGACATTGTTTCTGAAATATCGTTATTTTTCAGAATAGACAGTCCTGAAGGAGAAGGAACCGTTTTTAGTTTGGAGGTTATATCTAGTTGTGTAATAGATTTTTTTGCATCAGTTTCAATATTATTTACTTAAAGAGTCTGGAGACATATGAAGCACCAAGCTACGAAAATCTGTCCTGTCTGTGGTGCAAAGGCTGCATGTCAGAGAGAAGGACACGATCGCTTAGAAGCTTTTTTGGTTATTCCTGGCAATTAGGTGAGATGTCTTGGTAACTGCAGAAAAATCCCAATTGTCACTCCACACAAATTAAAATACATACATATTTCATTGGCTATTTGTCTGGGACTATAACCATTGCTACAGAAACCTAAAAACAGGACTCTAAATATTGGATAAGAACATCCAGTACTTCAATGAGATAAAGTAACTGCCAGGGCTCTGGGGAATGTAAGGGACAAGCACTCTTTGTTCAGCTTTGCGAAGTGTATTGTTTATCATGTAAGGCTTTTTGGCTTGGGAATTACTGCCAAGCCCCACTTTCCCATCGGAGTGTCTTTCTGTTATCTCTTATGTCACTCATGACCTTTGCTTTCAAGATAATTTCTTTCTTTTAATGTTTTGATTGGAGGAGAAAATCAATTGAACAAGTTAGTAAATTTATACAAGAGATTGTGAATTAAGTATCTTCTTCACTACATTTTCACCTTTGGCCTCTGCAGTTGATATGGAAGGATAACATTTGTGCCTTTTTGGGAGAATTGCCTCTTCCTTGACATATTTCTCCTCAGCCCCCTCAGGATGTCTTCTGAAGTCCCAAAGTGCTGAGGAGTTTTCCTTCAGCACTTGCCTGCAGAATTTGGAGTAGCATTAGGATATATTGTGAAGGCCTCTCTTTATACCCTGCTTTTTGCAGGTTGGCTTTACTTCCCCTAAAGAAAGGCCTTGGAAATGAACTCTGGCAGTTTGTCAAACACCAGATTTGTATTTGTTCTTTTAGCTTTGCGTATTGATTTTCATTTGGTGAGGAGATGGATCTCTGGAGAAATAGGGATGGGGTTGTGAGGCACAATATAGTAATAATGTTGTAGTATTGTTATGCCAGGTATATTTGGCATTTAAATGGGGAGCTGGCATTAAATAAAGGCAATCCTAAGGTAGCAGAGGACATCTGGGTAAATAAAAGGGCCACTCTTGAACTTTTGCTAAGGACTGTGGGTGGTAAGTAAAGGATTAGAAATAAAGACAAAGGAATGCTAGGACATGTATACACAGTTCTCAGTGGGATAAACACATCTTCAAATTGGATTGCAAATTTGAATAGACTTAAAAATACCTTGTAATAAGAATTGTGTCATGTGGTTACACCAGGTTTGTGAGGTAATCTGTGCTGGCAAAATGCTCTCATCTAGCACCACTTTTAAGGATAAATGCAAGAACGGCAAGGTTTCTCAGTCTAAATTCATATTCTGCAAACTGTGCACTCAAATAAATTAGATGTGAAAGTTTCTGGAAGAACCTTCCTTTGATACAGAACTTGTTTCACTTTGTAAGAGAAACACATGCTAAGCTCTGCCAAAATATTGGAGATATGGATGTTCCTGCATAAAAATCTCTTCACGAAACTCAAACACATTTTTTAGGGTTGTGATTCATTCAAATTGTCAACTTCCTCCAGTATGTTTAGTGCCAGTTCTCATCATGTGTTTGAAAAACAGTAGTGCAAAAATAGTCATGATAACAAGAAAGATGTTAGAGTTTGAGGTAGTTGCTCTGCCAGACATTTTGTTTTTGCTGCAAAACACAGAATATTACAATGCCTCTTCATTGCCTTCCCTGAAAATTACTGGAAATGATGGTAGTCACCTATTTCAGACCCCTTGCTTGTCACTTACTGCTGCGTACTAGAGCTGTGCCACAAACTGCAATACTTTTTCCCAAACCAGGAGATAATTGACAAGTGTTTGGCAAAGAAGAAGGTTTTGGAAAGTCTTTCCCTAAGCAGTAGATTTACAATAATTCCCAGCTAACACTTTTTTTCTTGGAAGTACAATTTCCACAGTGAGTGAAAAGACTTCAAGAATTTGCTATACACAGGCTATGTCCTTACAGGCTCTTGATGGCACCATGAGAAAATTTCAAACCTTTGGTGGGTGACCCCACAGCTGAGGGTGACAGAGATTCTCTGCTCCTTCTAAACTGGGTAATGCTCTCATAAAACAGCATACAGCAAAGTGGGGCAGATCTCACATGGAAGCAATATACACAAGTGCTGGGATCGAACAGATGGCTCACAAATGTAGAAGAAGCTGCAGTCAGCAAATTCTCAGTACTTTGTTTCAAGTATGGTTACATGACAAAGTTCCTGCAAGACAAGCAGAAAGTATGGGTTTCCCGCAAGTTAATGAACTGCCCATGTGCATATTCTCACTGTCCAGTAACCACTCTCTAAGAACGTACTGACAGCTGAAATCTATTTGGAAATGTCTTTATTAGTGAATAATCTGGGAACACACATATTTCCCACATGTGGGACTTAATCATCTACACAAGATATAACTTGAATGATTTCTGACAAGGTTTTGGCCCATCTGACCATCATTCTCCCAAACCATTCACAGCCCTGGGATCATTGCCATAAATTGATGTATGCGGCTGCTCTGTTATGGAGGGTAAGAGACTTTTAAAGTATTAATCCAAGCTCAGTGCTCGAAAGTGGTCTGAAGGATGTGTAGTTGATGTGGCATAGCTTGTGTGCTGAGGGTGTTGGGTGAAATCTCACAAGCATTGTCAGAATGTGCCTTCAGACTCTTCTTCAGATGTTGCAGGTTGTCCACGTTGACCTTACTTACGTGTATCATCTTTTCTGTAGCCTAAATAGTATATCTGGTAGCAGTCACTCAAGTCCATGTTCTTGTGGCTAAATTTGATTTTAGTGAATTCAAATAGATCCACTGGCCTATTAGCCTTGGTGGAAAAACATGTTTTCTGTAAAGAGCCCTGGTTAAGTGCTAGTCAATGCGTAAAAAATAAAGGCTTATAGATTCTTAAGAACTACATGAAAACCAGAACCGTTGTAAAATTTTTATTCATCCTTTTAAAGAATGATGGTTCACAGTCTGGAGTGAAGCCTTGAGGCAGCCCAGAAAGCCAACTGTATCCTGAACTGCATCAAAAGGAACGTGACCAGCAGGTTGGGGGATGTGATTCCCCCTCTTTTCTGCTCTGGTGAGACTCCACTAGGAGTACTGCATCCATCTCTATGGCCTCTGCACAGGAAAGATGTGGACCTGCTAGAGCAGGTCTGGGGGTGGTCATGAAAATGATAAGAGGGATGGAACCTCTCCTATGACAAAAGACTGGGAGAGTTGCAGTTTCTCAGGCTGGAGAAGAGCAGGCTCCAAGAAAACCTTGTAGAGCCTTTTCAGTACTTAAAGGGGGCTTATAAGAAGGAGGGGGAGAGACTTTTTAGTAGGACCTGTTGCAATAGGACCAGGGGCGGGGGCAGGTTTGAAGCTACAAGAGAGTAGATTTAGCCTAGACATAAGGAAAAATTTTTTTTTTTTACAGTGAGTGTGGTAAGGCACTGGCACAGTGTGCCCAGAGAGCTGGTAGCTCCCCATCCCTGGAAACCTTCAAGGCCATGTTGGATGGGGCTCTGAGCAACCTGATCTAGTTGAAGATGTCCCTGATAATTGCAGGGAGATTGGCCTAAATGGCCTTCAAAAGTCCCTTCCAACCCAAGTAATTCTAGGATACTGTGATGTATTAGTCTTATTGACCATGAGAAAGCTCTCTGGATTGCTCTGATTTCATTCCCTGAGCCTGTGCAAATTCCTTCCCTCTCAATCTAGTGGGTGAATGATTTTAAGAGCCACTGCTCTTTTCTGGTCAAAGGACATAGGGCATGGCAACCCTATATCTTTAGACATGGAACTTCATCTTGAGTAAAGTGTCTTCTACACCACCATTACAATATCATAAAAATCATCATTTGACCTAACAATCAAATCTGTCCTGACTGCATTATCTCCAGTTCACTGATCCAAGAAACATCATCTCTATTAAACATGAATACTTTCAATATGAATTTTCTACGTACTGTGCAAAACTTCAGCTTTTACAGATAATTTTAGTGTTCTATAGTATTTTGATGATCTTTCCCCTGCATATTTGCTGTGTTGAGACCAAGCATGAAAGCTGGCTTTTTTGCAGCATCTGCACCACTAGAAAACTTGAATTATTTTAAGGAAGTAAAATCTTCCCATCCCAAATGGCTGTAAAAGTCCACTTTGTCACAGCAATATCACAATGATGAATGTTCAAGGGCAAAGCTTTGATTAATGACAGCTGCAGTGTGGATTTCACTGATTTTGTACCTCCTTACAGACAGCTGCACACTTACTGCAAGTATCTAACTAGACATATTTATTATGCTAGTTTGGTTAAATAGTCATATAAATGAAGCATATGGATACTTGCATAATTTGCATATGCAGTGTGTGACTGTTATGTGAAGTAGGCTTCTAAGAGAAGAGTATCCATCATTCAGCTGAGATATTTCTATTTGGTTAAATTGAGGAGGTCTCTGATTAGGTCGCATAGAAGGGAAATTCTAGTCTGTAAAGGGACCTGGGAGTAAAGGGATACAGTTGTTCTTTATTCAAGACCACATTAATACATGGAAAGTATGTCCAGTATTTTCGCCTGCCCTTTTGAAGTGCTGAGTTGGGAAAAAAATTAGCAAATTTTGGGTAAGCATAACAAACTGTAAAGCAAGTATACTGCCTTTAAATAAACTTGTTCTATTAGGTGTCCTCTTTTTTACAACTGTGAAGGACTAGTCAGCATTTTTGCTGCTGAAGTTGTTGTGCAGTATTGCAACTGTAAATATGGTACTGTGATAACCAGGTAGGAGTAAAGCTGTGGGGAGTCTCCTAAAATGGCTGGTTTCACCTGTAACCTGTTACTGTATTGTAATTAAACTGCTGGTTCTGCAGTGATCGCTGGGAACTTGTATTTTGCATAAAAGCAAAGCTGTAGAGAAATCATCAATATGATCCATGACTTGCATTCTGGGTATTTTATTGTATAGCTGTTGTAACAACTCCCAGTTGGGTGTCTTTCTCCACTTTATGCCCAGGCATCTCCTGCAAGATAAAAGCTCCCATCTCCATTACTCTACCCATTTAATTAAATATTAGCTTTTTAAAGCTATCCATTCATAAACTATTTGTCATTTTATACACAGACAGAAAGTAATATAATAACGTTGATTGTACATATTGGCAGATACTAGATAGGCTTCAGGTCTTTGCTGCACTACAACACCTGACCTTGTCTCTGTCTGATCAAGGATTCCAGCCCTTCTTGGCATGACCATGCTTGCCCCCTCCTTGCCATAGGTAGTGTTCCCCCCCCCCCCCCAGGCACTGTTACCTGCAGCATAAATCCCAATTTATCTTCAGGAAACAGGGCGAGAGTCTAACCGTGCAAATTGAACCTCCCTCTCAATTTTTTTTGTGATTATATTCAGCAGTGTTGCAATGCAGAGAGAGATGCACAGACCAATTTATGGCTTCAGAATTAATTTCTCTTGTGAGTTGTTACTAGCAGGTATGGTGCAAAAAGCATGTGCTCTAACAGTAATTTTTTGTTTAAGGACTGCAGTCATGGGGGTAGTAAAATCCTTTGAGATGGTGCCAGAGTCCTACACACCACTGCAGCGAACTAGAAGGTTTTGAGCTAGACAAAGTGCCCTGCTCCCACATCTTCAGCAGATTCTGATAAATTAGTGTCAGTTCTCCCTTTTTAGTTTGTGTATTATTAAGTGCATTCTCTTCAGAAGCTAACAAATCAAAGTGTGTGGTAGTGTCTAAAATGGAAGTATGTTATGAAATATTTTATTTCCTATTGTTTATTGTTCTTCCTCTGTGTACAATACACTGTGCTCCTTAGGACAAGTAATTAATGCAGGCGATGTGTTTTTTTGGGGGGAGTTACCCTCGAGGGCATGTTTTATTGCATATGGCATTTTTTTTCATTGCTTGACAAGGGATGGGAACAGCGAGTAAGACTTGTCACCAGGTGGCACCATTAACCTAAGTTATGTTTCAGCGAGGTGAATGCAATAAAGTTTATGTTCAAAAAGAATTTAGTAGAAAGATTGCTCTTTTCACCTCTCTTCAGAGTCTAAGTAAACACACAGCATACAGAATATACCAAATAATTCTTTTGCTTACTGGTACATTTAAAATTATTTAATGCATTTGCAGTGCTATAATGTGGTGAAGAATCTTCCACACTTGGTGTATGGTAAGTAAAATGAATGCCTATATTCCTCCAGAAACCCCCTGCCTGCTTATGAATTTTGCAATATACTGCACATCTGGTGCATCCAAAAGCAACATTTACCCTATCAGAATCTCAGAACGAGACCAGGGAATTCTCATATGAAAATATATTATGTCTAAATATTGTTTGAACATTTTTAGACTATATTCTATGAACCTAAACAGTAAGAAATTGATTTTCCTTACTTACAGTGAGTAGCAACATACAGCTTTCAGGGAAGATGACGAGTCCCATCTCTGGCTGCTGTTCAGAAGCAGTGGTGGTGCTGGTGGTGGCCCCCTCCACATCTGCTGCAGCCTGTATCTGCTTGTGCTGCTGCTTGGCACTCACAGGATGGTGTAGCTGTTCTCTGAAGCAAAGAACAAAACTTTTCTCCTTGCAGGCATTTAAATAGCCTTAAAAGTTGGAGTTTGTTTTGAAAGGCTTGGGTTCCTTTTTAAATAGCTTTTGGTGAATCTCTTCAGCTTGATCCTAAGATGGTAAACATGTTGTTTTTTTTCCGAAGAATGATATTAACCTGATGGTAGGAGACTAGGGTGACCCTTGTGAAACAGCGAATTCTTGTTCTTCTGATCAGGTATTAAAGAAACACATGCCATCAAGCAGTTCGTTCTGAATATGCTGGAGTATTTAAAGTGAACAGTGTTTTAGCTAGTGACCTTTAGGATCCTTTAAAGCATGTTTGTAGGATGCAGGTTGTAGTTCCTACTCAGCTTGTAAAAGTAAGCAGGAAACCAGAAGATGCTTTAAAGGATTATTTAATTAAATTTTTATTGGAGTGAAACCATGAATTGGATGTTGTTCATGTGAACTGTGAATTTTAATGTCACATTAAAGCAATAGGTTGCTTATACAATGGCATATGCTCTGGTTACAGTGTTTTCTGGGGCATTACTAGGTAGGATTCTATTGTACTAAACTGCAAGTCATGCTCTAATTTAAGTTATACATATTTTATGTGGGTTTTTTTGCCTTTGCTTGCTCCTCTGGTCAGCTGTGAAAGTCACTGATTATGCAGTCTTTGTGTCAGCGTCCAGTCCTTGGGTTGAACAGAGGCAGTGGAGTCTTGTCCTTGGGGGTTAAAACCCTGAGCAAATGCAGCTCTGAGGACCTTGATCTGGTTACCCCTGCTTGAGCAGGGAGGCTGGAGTAGGTGGGCTCCAGAACTGCCTTCCAACCTCAGCCACTTCCTGGTTGTGCGTCTATGAGAACAAAGGTCTCGGCAAACAGAATTTGGGAATTTCTCTAACTAAGCCTGTGAAATGCCCCGTGTGGAAACTGCAGAATTGTTCTCAGGTGGGCTCCTTGCTGGTAAAGATAAGAGCAATATTCAGAGCATTTGGAAAGAACAATTATCTTGGGATTTGCATTACCATGCAGTTTTCTACTGACGTTTACCCATTACAACACAATAGATACTGTAAATGCCAATTTATCTTCATCCCTTAACAAAGCAGAAAATGTGCATGGTGACATAGTGAATAGAAATTAGAAAGATTCAGCAATACTGTATCTTAAAGAAAATGCCATTAAGAATCTGGCAAAAATATTGTTACTTATAAACCCTCCTGTATGTCTGTGTGTTCAAATTTCAGTGTGCTGACTCAGTGAACATTTTAAATAGCAGCAATAGTGGTGTTATTTCAAGGATAGTCTAAGAAAGAAAGTGAGGCAGGGCTTGTAGAGAGAACAAGATCAGCCAAGTAGGGTTTTTTTGACAAAAGAGGGTATTACCTGGAAGAGTTTCTCTTTAATAATGTTGTTTATGTTGATTTGTGTAATAAAAGCAATCAGGAACAGTGACATTATTAAATGCATCTGTGGTCCAAAAAAGTTACCTTTTTTCACTGTTTGAAGGATCAAAATGGTGTATCAGTTAACAGGAATATTACTCCTGAGTCATGATCCTGTAGTCGTTTATTGTTTTCCAGTTTCTCTCACTTTTAAATGGAGACATGGACATGGCAGCAAAAAATAAATGAATCTGGTATGTAGATAAAACTCTTCATGCTACTTTCAGCAGAATCCAGAACTAAAATCCCCAATTTTTGTAATAAAATAAATCCTAAACATATATCGATAATGTCCGTGGGGTCATAAAACACTACTAGTACTTCAAACCATTTGTTTTCACTATTTTCCTGGGTTTTTAAATTTTTATATTTTCTCTTTATTTATTTCTCCACATTATTTCACATCTCTTCGTGTGTTTTTGGTTTAATTTACTTTGCCTTTTTTTTTTTTTAATTCAATTTTTTGTGGTCAGGAGCAAGCTATTGATTTTGTACGGGGTTATCATCTGGGTTTCCAGCAAGTACTGCAAGGACCCGAATGTTTTCTTGGGTCTGATGCTGCAGGCAGCTGCCCGTGCTTCTAACTGATTCTGTTCTTGACGGCTTTAAATTATTGCTGTTTGCTTGCCTGCAAGCCTTCACTGAAAATGAAATTCTTGTACAAGCCCAGATATATCAGGAAAACTGTGGGCAAAGCATATGAAGAAAGCAATTTATCCATCACTGACAGTCTAGCAGTGCATAACAATCTGTCAATGGCTGGTCGATGGTGAATGGTGGCAGTGGCTGTTCCATTAGGTGTGATGTGGGGTCAAAGTGTCTGTATGACCTGTAGACCTTCATTTGCTTTTGGGAAGTTTATCTACATATATATAGACAACCCATGAATAGTTTATGTTTCTTCTTCTGTTAGGAGATTGCATGTATGTTATTATTTATACTTTACTTCTCTACAGTGTAGCAGAATCAACAGGTGGTTGCTTTAATTGAAATGCAGTAGATCTTATTTAAACTAACCATAAATTTAGATAGGGGGGTTTGGGGAATACTGATCTGGATTAATTTTTTTGTGAGTGATTTTTCTTTTTTTCTTTTTTTCTTTTTTTCTTTTTTTCTTTTTTTCTTTTTTTCTTTTTTTTTAAATTAATCAAATAGCTAAAATATTTAGAAATTACATTCGTATTTGGCAGGGACTGCTGACTGAAAACGAATCATAGAATATCTCAAGATGGAAGGAACCGTAAGGATTGTTGAGTCCAACTCCCTGCTCCTCACAGGACTACCTAAAGTAAACCATATGACCAGGAGCATCATCCAGACATTCTCTGGACTCTGACAGGCTTAGTCCTGACCATAGAATCAGGATTATAGAATATTAAGGGATTGGAAGGTACGTTAAAGATCTAGTCCCAGTGCCCTGTGCCATGGGCAGGGACACCTTCAATAGACAAGGTTGCTCAAGGACTTCTCCAGCCTGGCTTTGAACACTTTCAGAGTTGAGGCATCCACAACATCCCTGGGCAACCTGTTCCAGTGTCTCACTCCCTTCACTGTAAAAAATTTCTTACTAATATCTAACCCGAATTTCCCCTCTTTCAATTTGTAGGTTTCAGTTTCCTTTCCACATACTTGTGGGAAAACATATATCACTGAGCTAGGCAGTAGCTGACTAATAGTTTCCTGTTTGGGGGAATGGAAATATATGTACCCACTTGTTTTCAGTGCATGTTACTGACCAAGCTACCAAGGGACTGGCACAGGCTTCTATTCTGCCTCTTTCTGAAACTGGAATTTTCAATCATCTCCTTAACTTTAGGTTAATTAATCCAACTTAACTGAATTCAATCAACTGCTTTATCATTAAGTGAGATAAAATGCAACAATGCTTGACTCATTCTTGTTTACAGCATGTTTTGATATAGGTGTACATGCTAAATTTGTATATTTTTCTGCTTTATTTTACTGGCTACACATCAGAGATATCCAAGAACTTTCTGGAAGAGCACACTTGTGAAATTTTCACAGGCATCTCTGGGATTCTAATATCGTTGGCTTGCTCTCATTCTTAATTCATTAAGACATAAATCAACCTTGAAAAGAATACTGATCACCCAGATGATTGTGAAAGCATTTTTCCATGTCTACAGCTAAAAGAGCTTTCAGTATAATGTAAGGAGAGATGGACAGTCCAGGAGAGGCAGGCTCTAAAGAAGATGCCCAGAAATGTGGGCATAGTGGTGTTTGGCCCCGTTTTCACAAGATCCAAATAAATTTAGGCTTATAAATGTGCCAGAGGGCTGTATCTTCCTCATGTAAGTTAATAAGTAGTTTGAGAGTTGAGAACTCAACCACAACTATTTTCAGTGTGGTTACAGAGCACTGACTGTGCATTGAGCTAGAGGGACAATGCAGTCAGTCTCTGCTCTGCTGGTGCTATTCGTTTTACTGCTGAAAACTGTGTCGTGGGCAACCCCTGGAGCTTGTTCTTCAGAAATCTCTTCTGAATTTGATTCCTTCCTGTGCCAGCAGACATCCTTTCAATCAAGGAAAATATTCTGCCATCCTTGAACTATTAACTTCTGAGGTGGAATAGCCAGCTCAGTGTGTTTGTGTAAGTCCAGTTCTTAACAATCAGAGACTGTTTTCTTACCTCCCGGCCAGGATGACTGCTTCTTATCTGCTCTCTTCCCTATTTGTTTTGTTTTACTTGCATCTCTGCTACAAATGAAATTTTTCATGAGTTTAGCTCTGAATAGCCTGAATACACAAACCTTTCTGGGTGTAGTTCACAGGGAAAGTCAACACTATAACTGAAAATAAATTATTTGGCATAGGTGCCCGTGTCTCTGATTTGCTGCCCCCGTGGGAACCAGGGGCAGGTAAGCATGTTCACTGAAACAGGTTCCTCTCCAAATTGGATTTGTTAGTGTAACCCTAACTGTGATGCTGTCTGTACCATATAGGTAACAAGGGGATAATTCTGTAGAAACTTGATAACAACAGTCACATCTGCACACTTATGGATGCCTTCTGTGCATGGTGATTATCTGATGGCTTTTTTTTTCCTCAGACTTGTCTTCCCCTGTATGTCTGTACTCAATACGCTATATTTGGTCAGCGCAGACCTATCAAATGAGAGGGGAAGAAATGGTCTCTGTGGTTATCTGGTTCCAACATTCAACGTGTCATTTGGAAATATGTCATAAGGAGATATGCCATTCAAACATCTCTGTTTTTAAACAACTTGTCTTTAGCTGAAAAGCTGATTTAATGGAGAAACCTAGAGAATGAACACAAATAAGCAGAACAGAAAAGTCCTGGGAAACAAGATGCAGTATTGCTCTTCTTTTCATTCCTGTTGTCTGCTTCTGGGAATTGGTTAGATTAGGACTAAAGTAAGCCTAAAAGACAGGAGAGGAGAAAGAAAACGAAATACATCCAAAATTCATACTTACATTAATGGAAAAATACCCTGAAAGGGAAATCGTGCCAAAAGTTGCATCTGTACCTTTTGCAAGATGGTGATAAAAAAGCAAAAGAAATCTCTTCATTTTCAAGATGATAGCTTCACAAAGAAACCAACCAGATATGGAAACACCCTTCATCACCAGTGGCTCTCGCGTGTGATGTCCTTGGATGCCCAAAAGATTAGTCGGTCTGAACCACCTGGCTCATGTAACAGGGATCAAAGACATTTCTCCATCTACAAACTTAAAGCTCATGGTAAGTGCATCCTTTCTCTAAGTCACACAATATTTTCACAATAAACAGTGTTAAAACCTTTTTTTTTTTTTTTTTTTTGTAATTATACTGAAGTACAAGGTTGGTCGTATCTGCCAAACAAGTTGTCATGAATTTGGTAAATGAAGGCTGTAACACTTTGTGATAAATCTATCACAAAGATATATTTGTGAAGGCTATTATAATGAAGTATGAGAGTTGATATTCCTTTCTTTTCTTTTTCAGCTCTCTGAAAGTGAAGAGGACAAATTGAAAGTTATGGTCTAAGAAAATTAATAGGGACATATCAATCTTGAGGGGGCAAAACTGTGGACCAGTCGTCTCATGTGGTAATGCGCTATAAGCAACAAAAAAGGTATTCTTTAAAATTACTTCATGTTACTTCAGTATAAACAGACAGAACACATGCCAGTAGGAAATTTATATCCACATTTTATTTTCATAGGTTAGGACTCTGTTAAAAAATCACACACACAGAGAAAAAAAAGGATATTTAATCTGTGACTTGATAGTCTCCATACATTCACCAATCTGGAATTTTCTTCTGCAGTATTTTTATTAATTTAATCAAATGGCAATTTTTATATGGAAGTGCATTTTGTTTCTCTCTTGAGGTAAAAGATCTTGTACTCTCAATTACTAAATCTCAGTTACAGTTCATTTACAGCAGAAAGTCAGAAATTGGATGAAGTTTCAGTATCTCAGTGGTCATTGACACAGGACCAGACTGGGCAGAGAATAAGGTCACGTTTTGACAGCTGGAAAGGCATCTGATTGTCAGCTACAACGTGTGAAAGATTAACTCAAAGACCTGAAACCAAACGAGTGTTTTGCGCTTGACTGGTGTGAAATTTGTGTTCATGTTTTGGTCTGGTTTCACAGACATTAAACGAGAGTCTACATTTGTAGTGGCACATTGTCAAAATCACTCTTGGCCAGCTGGATACCACATGCCTTTCTTGAATTCAGAGAATTATTACACTGGATCATTAAACTTCTAATTTAACACTCATTATACCTGAAGAAATTATTTTTCTCTCTTGGTGCTATGTCTTTTTCATTTTTTCTTATTGCAAGCTTAATAACTACCAAGCCTTATTGTCCTCTTAAGAAGAAACAACTGTTTTATCTAATGGAAAACATGTATTCTTGAGAAATCAGTAATTCTATCATCTTAAACATGCTGTCATCAACACTGAAGGCAGAATTTGATCTCATTTGGATTCTGAATTATTGATGGTGTGTGACACCAAGGTGTTTTCTCTAGAGGCCAAACAGACTTCTTCAGTCTTTTCTTGCTGACTCCTCACAAGTTATCTCGTCTTTATGGCCAGGAAACAATGGTCCATGAGATGTCTGTGCTGATTCTTATCATCCACAGGCTGTTGGCAGGGTCCAAGAACTGTTTCTTAAATTCTTCTGTATTTTTTCTGAAGTGTAAGTCTGGCATTTTCTGGATGTATCTCCCTGTAGGCACATCTGTGTCTTTAGTAGTTTCCCATCTGAATTTCTGCTCAAAGTGGATTGATAGAGGTGAGTGTGAATCAAGGACACTACTGAGCACTCATACTTTTCTGTATCTCTAGATGTAGCTGACTGTCATCATGAAGGGACTTCAGCACTCCTCGCAGAGGATTTAGCCTGTGCAAGAAAAGGGTCACATTCTTTGTACTGTGTGCAGTGGGAAGAGTAACATGAAGATTTCAGTGGCTCACGCAGGCCTTGCTAGAAAGTGGGACTTTGGGAAGAGCCTGAAAATAGAGTTGGGATGCATGGTGATAGGGAAGGCTTGTGGTGCAAAGTCTCTAGGGACACTATTACAAAATTCCTATAAGACTCTTCTGGTTTAGCTTTTCTCTGTATTGTCTTTTTATGTGTCAAAGATCCTCCCTGATTACAATAATTTTAAGATACTTGTTTCTCTCCTAGAGCACTAAAGATGACCCAGTGCCTCAGATTACATCCCTGGGCGAAGAATACTCTTGGATAACATGAAAATAAAACTGGTTACTTAAGACCAAATGGACTATATAGAAATGAATGTTTTTACGAACCTAAGTGAAGAAATAAAAAACAGACTTCCTCTTCTTACATCCAGATTAAATCAGAAAGGTCTTTGTCTGCCTTTATCTTGCAGAGTTGATCTAAATGCTTTTCTGATGCACACCTTTTATGGAATTCTTTTATCTGTGCAGGTCTTACATTTCAGGTTTACATGCATCAAAGGAAACCTCTTCCTAGCAGAAAGCATTAGCTTATCAGAGCTGATCTTTAGCAAGTCTCTCAAAGGATCTAAATGGGTTTAATCTTTACCCTTGACACGTGTACTTCTTTTCTTCTCATACTCATTCAATATATTTTCAGTCTTTTAGCTTAAATGAGGGGTTTTAATATCTTAGATCGAGTATTATGTCCTGTAGTACGCTGGCTATTCAATAAGTCTTTGACTTAAGAAAGATTACCTTCTCTCTGATTCAGTGTCTCCATCCATGTAAGTTTATATTTTATATTTCATTATTTGAGCATCCTGGTCTAGTGGAAGTTGTCCTTGCCCATGGCAAGGGGGTTGAAACTAGATGATCTTTAAGGTCCCTTCCAACCCAAGCTATTCTGGGACTCTATGTTGAATATGCTTAAACTAAATGGTGCAGCAGGTCACTGAGAGCAGTTAGGCTAGCAATTAAATGGTTTAGATATCATCATCGATTTGGGATCGCTAAGCTTTACAAAATTTTGGGGAAAATTTCTGGGAAACATTCCTGGGGAAATACTCTCAGAGTCTTGATGAAGGGTACTGGGAAATCACAGAAAGAAGGGCAAAGGAAAAGAAAGTGGGGAAAAAAGGTAAAGACAATGGCCCGAGGAAACTGAATTCAAAATCATTCCACTGAGGAGCAGAAGAAATTGTGGTCAAAGAAAAAAAAGGTGAAAAGTAGAAAAGCATAGAAAGTGAAGGACAGAAAACCTATATGATTAAAACTTTGAAGGTGAATGTCCATGAGAAGAGGAGAAAGGGAAGCAAATAAGTGAAAGGAGACCATGAGAATGATTGTATATAGCATCTCAATTTAGATGATATGTCTTTTTCAAATTTGTTCTCATTTTTATCTGAAAGTAAGCACAACTTTGTGAAGTAAGTTAGAGAGTAAAGAGAGATTCTTGCTATATATGTGTGTGTAAGTGGTCTAACTCCCTTTGGATAGGGTGGAATAATGACGGATAGTGAAGGAGAATGGTATCACCCTGTCACATTATGTGTTTTACTGGTAATTGATGTATTTTGAAGTTTGAAGAATATCCAGATTTTTCATTACAGTTGTTTTACATTCACTGTTTCAAATAGCAATACTCTATTCCCCTCCCCTGAGACACTCTTCTTGACTTCCTCTCTGTCTTTCTTTTAACGTAGGAGACACTGTAGGGATTCCATTCTTGTAGCTCAGCTTAATGTAAAGGAAAACTAGGACAGGAAAGCTACTGAGAACACCTTGGATAGTATTATATGATTTCCTTGGCATTTAATAAAATTCCAGATATATTGAATATACCCATTTGTCTGACTGCAGATGTTGCCAAAATCAGATGCTGCCAAGCTCCTTGGTTCAGGAGGGCTGCTTCTTTCTCTGTGAAAATATTTATTAAAAATACACAAACACTATGATGGTTAAAGTTATTTTGTGGTCTCTGTACCTTGGTATGTTTGACTGACAATCTGCTTTGGATATTGCCAGAAACTGACTAAACCTAATAAATGCCAGTTTCCTTCCTCAAAGAGTCTGAATGGGAACTCTTTTCTGAGAACACCATCAGAGCTCCTGAGAAGGTTTTTGGGGCCTCCATTGCAGCTCCTGCTTGACTGGGGTGCTGGATGTCTGGGAGCTTTCAACAAATAGTGAAAGTCAATGACAGAATAAAAAGGGAGTAGGAGTATAGCTTGCCCCTCTCCCCCAACAGTAGGATAGACAAGGATATGAACCAGACTATATTTTATACATTATTATTTCTGCTACAAATCCTTATATTCAGCCCTTCAGAGAAAAATCCATCTTAGTTATGTTGAAGATAAAGTGAAAGCCAAATTTCTGCATCTGCTTGTGACAGAGTTCTGTGCGTAAATCATTCTGGCTTACACTCTCCCTTGCTTTTAATGCATCACTTCAGAGCTGTTACTTTTTGTGATGGGTAAGATACATTGGAAGATTGTATTTGGAAGATACACTGGATTTTCCCCAGCATTGCAGGATGTTTGCAACTGCAGAAAGAAATTGAATGTTGCTTCCTCACAAGACTCCTTGAAGTCAGCATTGTCGTTTGTCATAGTCCATACTGAGCAGTGGAACACTCACAGTCATGAAAGAACCAGGTGTCCCCATCTCCTATGTCAGTGTTAATTCATATCATACAGAACTGGATGTCTGCAGTAAGTTTCTAGATTGTTGCTTCTCCCTGTCCCCTTGGGTCGTATTGGAGTCTGCCACAAACCTTCAGACTGCCAAATTCACGTGCCTCAGTTTCCCTAACTGCAAAATAGAGACCAAGGTACCTGCCTCCCACAGGCAGTGTTGTGGTGGGGGACTATAAGTAAGGAACTTCTTATCCCCAGAAACGTTTTTGGAGAATTTTTTGCATCTGTGAGAAGGTTAACTTTTGGAGAAATCCATGTTTGAGGAGAGTGAATGACAGCCCGTGCTATAGGAACTCTGAGGAGGGGATATGGGGAAGGGTGTTATAATAGCAGGGCTCTGAACTTGGAATTCAGAGTTGTATCTCAGCCTGAGGTGATATAAAAACCCAGTCAAAACCTAATATTCTAATATTGGAGGTGAATGGTGAAATGGTGAAAACATTCTATTTTATTCAAGATATTCAATGTAAGAGCATGGAAAGGACGGAACTGTTTCATTTGTAGCATTCAGCACATCATTCAGGGCAGGTAAGGGAAGAGAAAGCAGTCAGGAGTCTTGACAAATCTGTGTGGTTTAATATAACTAGAAATGAAAGAGATCTAAGCAATTTAAAACAGAACAAAATCTAAAATATACCTGGTTTTTACTTCAATCAAGTGGCAAAGTTTTGAAGACTTTTTCAGTAAAATAGACATATTTTGTCAACTGTTTTCTTTTTGCCTTTTTGATTACCTATTGATAATTTTAGAGGTCTTCTCCAATCTGAATGATTCTGTGATTTGGTGAATCCTAATAAAAACTACATTTCCTCACCACTTTCAAACTGGTTGTTAGCATTGATAGCCATATCCCAGGGGTTTGGTTTGCCTGTGCTGTTACTGGAGATAGGTGACAGTTAAATGCCAAGTTTGTGGGTTTATGGAGAGGATGCCATGAAGAATTGCTGAGGAATTCCTCACTATTGTTAGTGAACCAAGCAGTACTTCTTGAGGACTGACTCTTTCCAGACTCTTCCCTTTATCCCACATTTTTGTGACTATTCTACCTCGGTTTGACTGTGAGTTCCCACTAAACACCTGTGACCCCTGCTGACTTTCCATGTTCAAGCTTATCCACCTCTTTGCCCTTCAGTCTCTGGGATACATCATCTACTTGTAATCAGGAAAAATTAGCTAGCTATAGCCCCCCATCTACCTCTCCCTGCTTTCTCTGAGGGTTCACCCTGACGCTTGGTTAGGTGTAACCTTGGTGGTTTTTGGATAACTGCTTGATGTGAGTGTGATGGCTCATCTGTTGTGGGATTGGTGAGAGTAATAATGTCAGCCCTGCATGTTGATATAAATATAGATGTCAGTTTTCACCTCTGTGCCTATGTAGGCTATGGATATATTCTTTCAATGTGAGTGTCTTTAAACTGATATTTTCACTCTCTGGTTGTAGCTGGAAATAGAGGAACAAATAATTGTCTCCCTTTATGGTGATATAAATGTGGAACAGCTTCCCTAAGTGCTGAATTACTTGGCATGGATGACACTGCAACCTGCACTTGTATCAGTTCATACTGATGTGACCTGCTCCTGTGGTATGCGCTGCACTCTTCTCACCAAATATTCAACACTTGGCAACATCAGGGCTTTGATAATTTATTTTTATTTTGCATCTATATATATGTGTGTTTGCTGGATGCTCCAAATGGATGCAACCTTGACAATTTAAGTCATTTAGAGGACATTAAAAATCTGCAAGGGCTTTAATTATTTTAAAACACTTACTGATTCAAGACATTCCATTCACATATGCCTGCCCACAGAGATGGAAAGCTCCTTTCAAACCAGTTATTATGCTTTTGCTCTGCTATTGAATTTTGCTTTTTGTGATTGCTTTTTCTTCCCTTCAGCTATCCCTATCTTCTGTGGGCCTATTAGTCTTATAATTCTGAGTGTATCCCTCTGTACATTGTCAGTCAAAGGGGCTATGCTCTTACTCTTCAAATGTCCTTCAGTAATATATTGTACTCATGTTCCCCCTGTGCCACTCAGTGCATCCACCACAGACTGAAACGAAATACAACAAAGCTTGTGCCAGAATCTTCCTGAAAAGATCTTGAAACTCCCTGATAAAATTTGTATGTGGAAAATTTAATTTATCTGTTTAATTTCTTCTAAAAACAACTGAGAACACTATAAGCCACTGTTTAAAATGTCAGCATTTCCCATAACTAGCATGTGATAGTGCCTTGCATCGCCACAGTTTTCTATGTAGTCAATAATTAAAGCCTGTTAGTGGAAGAAAGATGGTTCTATTTGGCATGTGTTGACTTTTGCACACTTCCTGCCTGATCTGTCCTGAGACAATAGCTGTTTGCCAGCTGATCATCACTGCCTACCAGCACCTGTCTTCAAATTGAATTAGACAGATTTGTGCTTCTGTACATGTCACAGGGAATGTTTCTCATATCTCACCCTTGTCAGAGCATATGGCTTTGACCCTGAACCTGTTAAACTGGAGACACTACGTTGAGTCAACAGTTTTCAAAGTTGTAATCAGGTTAACCAAACACAACTTCAGTAAAAAAGATTTTAAGCCGTGTCGTTTACACCTGGGATGATGCTTTGTTCTTTCTGAGTCAGTCTTTCATGAATGCTAATGATCCTCTAGCTAGTAGGAGACACATCCCATTGCTTCTTGCAGCTTTCTGTTATTGTGTTATTTCTATGTCTCCTGAAAGGCCCTGCTTTACATCAGATTTACACTGGAAGCCCCAAAATGGTGAATGCCCCTAGAAAGTTGCAGCAAAGATGGTTGCAATACAGGGAAAACTGTCTGCTTGTGAAACTCTGCTTTGAAATGGGCTAGCACCAATGATGAGCCTTGACAGAGTTCAGAAATTGGCATAAGCCCATTACTTTGTCTTGCTGGAAGCCCTTAGAAAGCCGAGGATAAAAATCTCAGGTTAAATATTCTGGAAACGCTGCAGTTACTTGAGTGAGGCACAGAGCTGAGCCCTTTGTGAAGTTCACTCTGGACCAAACCAATAGATCATCTTTTCCATTCTACCTCTAATCTGAAAAGCATCATCTCTGATTGTGATGTGCTCCCTCAGGCAGCTTTTCGCTACTTCATTGTATAGAAACCATCTCTCCACAAACATCTGGAAGCAGTTATGATGTGACTCTGCCCAGTCTAGTTCATACCAAATTCCAGTTATAGGGTCCCTAAAGAAGACAAAGCATCTACAAGCTTGGCTGGTGTATAACTAACCTACCCGATACTTCACACACATCTGAGAGACAAACTTGGGGCAGTTCTGTGCATTTGTTGTTACTTTGTTCTTCCATTTTTTGTTATGACAAAACACTTTGGCATGAAATAGGAGTTTTAGGCCAGATGTGCAAAAATACGTAGCTCCCTAAGTGCCACTAATTTAAGCTTAGCTCAAGTGGATTTGTGGACTAAAGACTTGACATCTTACATATTTACAGCTTCTGGAAGTTTTTGCCTTATAACAAATCATGGTGTGGTATATATTGTCTCATAGCAATCTCATGGGACCTCAGTGCAGACTGACAAAGGTGTCTAGGCACTTGTAGGAGGTGGGAGGGTGCCTTCTAGGATTTATAAAATATCCGCACACACTGACTTTTGATGGAAATTGAATTCTTAAGGTTTACATATGCTTTGGTAAATCCCACTAGCCACATTGCTTGCTTATTTATGTGCCTTCAAAAATCTTGCCTAAGGATTGCCAGTGTAGCAAGGGTCATAAATCCCTGCATATAGATAATTCCACACCTGTATATATAATATTAAATATCACTGAGTCCTCCACTTTGTTCCAAGGGGATGTCAGACCCTGTTCAACCTCGTAATTCAAGTCATCATTTAAATCAGCACAAAGCAGGCCGGCTTTTCTTGGTTAATACCTATGATTTGTCTATTTAAAAACACTAACAAAGCAAATCAGTTTTAAATTCAAATTAATCAGCCAGTCAAGATGCTTTAATGTCTGCTTTAAGTTTTTGGAAGTGCAAAAACACTGGAGCATTATCTGATCTAATCATGTGAGCACAAAGTAGGTGAAAAATGCTCCTTCTGGGACAAGTCACTGAGAATCTTAATGTAATAGTGTCTGACGCTCACAGACACTATTCCAGTTCTGTAGCACTGGACAATGAGTCAGCAGTCCAGGTAGGGAGTGGATAGCGAGGAAATAGTAATTCTCTTGACTAGAATTGTTGTCACTCATCAAAAGAATTTCATAAGCAAATTAAGCACTCCTTTGCATCCCTCCAGTGGAGCTGTTGGAACAATGATCCTGTGCAAACTTATCCAATGGTTGCATCTAGTGTATCCTTTTTTTTTCTAAATTTTCTGGCTGTGGAGAATGTTTTGTGAAGAAAACATCCAGCCAGGCTTTGCTTAATCTTTTCCTCTGTAGCTGCAATGCTGTTAACAACTCTGGCAAATATTTCCTTGCCTGGATTTTCACTGGTGTCAAATACTTGCAGAATTACAATTTTGTACATATTAATGACTTTCACTAGAGCTTATGCAGCATTGCATATCATTCTGTAAAGTCTCATTTCCATGTTATTAATGACTGTGTGTTACTTTATTCTGTGAGTGTTATTATGGTTTTTGCTTTTTTCCAGTTGACTAATTTTCATCCTAAGTTTCAAAGTCATGCTGAGTCTACCCTGTCCACAACTCAGTAAATCAATAAAACTATTTCCATTGCCACGAGGTCTGCATGATACTGCATTTTTAGAATATTATTTCAGCAATATGGAGGACTCCTGTGCATGTGTGATGTGTGTGTGTGTGTCCTCTGTGTTTCTGTGTCACTCAGTAGTCCTGTCCTAGTCCTAGGTAGTGTTTGGCTTAAAATGGAACAAATAATGCTAGGCTTTATTTTTTCTAGATCTGCTTTATTATTTATTATTTAATTAAATTTATTATTTAATTGAAATAAACATGATTATACATTATCTCATTTAAGATTCAGCTTCTTCCATCAAATGCCCATGTATAATACCCAAGAAAATTAAGCAGAAACCCCATTTTATTCTTTTGTTCTCTCTCCCTGTCTGGCAGCTGCTCTTCATTTGGTAACTTCTAAAAATTTAATTAGGGTACAGGTGACATATCTTTCTGCTCATCTATGAAAAAATAGTATGCTCTAGGAACATCCAAGTTCATTCATCTAGCTATACTATTTTTATATTCTTTTGTACTCAACTTCTTGATCTATTGTTAGATCAGCCAGTGAATTCTTTGATAACAATGCATGGGTAAATTTTATATGCTTGTTGCAAATCTTTCCAATTATTCCATAGATTTTCTCTGCTGAAATGTCGAGTTTAAAATAAACCTGTTGCCTTCCTTTCCTTCCCTCTGCCTTGGCAATTTGGCTCAGAAAAGCGGCATTCATCAATAGATTCAGCTGGAGCTGAAGTGCCAAGGACTTGCAAAGTCTGCTCTTGGCACAGCCAGGTGTACAATTGTAAGCAGGGTCCTTCTTCGTGCTGAACTTTGAAGGGGCCTCAGGCTGGACTGGAAATTTGCAGATATGGTTTTGTCCTTTTACTTAATTGCCTCCATGTTTTCAAGCCCGTAGTGAATATTGGCTTGACTGACAGCAATAATCAAAGTGCTGAAAACCTCTCATTTGTGTCTGCATCTACAAAGCTGCACCTGCAAAGGCCTCTATGCTGCGGGTTTTTTCCAGTTTCCAGCACCACATGAAAGAAACAAAACCACTTTTAAAAAGAAGCTATAAAACATGTTTCCTTCGTGTAAATTTGGAGTACAAAGAAACATCTATTTAATAGAGATACTGTGAAGATTAAGTAGTTAAATATTTAAAGATGTTTGAAAGCATCTGTAATTATGTTCAGTGAGTATAGCTTAAATATTTTCTTAGTTCTAACAGGAAGCAGAAACCCAAAGTAGTTGCACGTAACCTTCTTATAAACACACTCTCACTGTTCCCACTGTGTTTTAGACATAATGCATTAGTAGCTTTCCTCAGGAAGAATCCCTGTTTTCCTTTTATTATTTATGACTTATGAAGAATAATTGATGTTAAATATGTCTATTTACTCCTGTTTATTACAGTTACCAATCTGGCAGTGATTAATAAAAGATATTTTACTTTTGTGAATAATGTATATTAATCTATATGATAATTAGAAAATATGTAATAATTCTTTCACCCCCTTGAGCTCTATATTATATATATATACATTATTCTTCTTGGTTAAGCAAAATTGTGTACCTGGACTTCCTAGAGCAATGATGATCAATACGTGCATGGGTCAGGGGGTGTTGCTACCCTGTCCAGAGGTAAATTTGCCATTGCAGTCTCTTTACAAGTCAGAAATCTCAAGCCTTACTTTCCTGTCTCACTCTTGCAACTTTTAATCTTTTCTTTTGCCCTTTCTCAAAGTGAACTGGAAATGCATTTTTTGCCTTGGCCTCTCAGAAAACTTATGAATTTGTGCCCTGCAATGCTCCTTTTTTTTTGTCCCATCTAAGCAAGTTGTATTAACAGTTCAGTACGAACAAAACAGCTATGAGATTATTTTGTGATTGTTTGTACCACATATCTAAACATCTTTCTTTCAATGTTTCTCACTATCCAGGCCATGCACACATAAAGCCCTGTGGTTATTTCCTTCTTATAGTGTCATTTGCTTTTTCTTCCTTTTAATATTTTCTGATGGAAATTGTACACTATATTCTTCCCTTAGGTCTTCGCTTTAAAATCCATCTTCTAGGTATTTGTCTTCTATATTCCTTCAGTAGAAGCTGTTAACTTTCTTTCTCCTGCCTCCGTACAAAATCAGAAAATTTGTGTTTTCAGGAATTAAAATACAACTTTCTAAGCAGCAGGGGTATGTCCCACTTAGGTGACAACCTATTCACTTCTTAGAAAAGATTACATGTGAAATATTAATCTTCATAATATTAGAAGAACCTGCTCCAGGAAACAGTATTCTTTCATTTTGTCTCTTATTATTTGCTTAATGATGTGACATCTCGCTACAGTTCTTGAACACTCACTGGAACTGTAATAGGGTTTACCAGTCCACCTAATTTAAGTCTTCTGATTGCGCTGAAGAGAAAAGAGAAGGTCAAATATGCTCCTTCAGGGATGATTGGCAAAACTTTCATAGGCGCCTTTAGAAAAGTCATGATGTCATGACCACATAGCAAAGACACTGTCCTATGGTGGCTTTCCAGTGACTGATTTGTAATATTTAGTGGTTTAATGTCCACACCACTGAATCAAAACTGGCAATAATGGGCAAGTATAGGCAGAGAAAAAAAAGATGAAATTGTCTTATAAAGTGATCTACTGTTTCAAATCTTTTCCTTTTAATCAGTGCTAAGAGACAGCAATAAGGCAGAATATGGAAACTTAATCTGCCTACTCTTTGATATATTCAGTGGCAAAACAAGACTGATAGTCCTGGATTCTCAGAGTACTGAGAAAGTACATTTGTATCACATGGTGAGAACAGCTGGATACTGAGAAACATAGAGGCGGGAACAAAGGAGGTAGAGGGTTTTAGGCACCCTATTACTATGTGAAAGAGAAGCGGAAAAGGTCTCTTTAAAAAAAAACAGGCACTTTTCTGTTACTTGCTAGTGCTTGATTTTAGGTGGAGCTGTTGCTCAGGGAAGACCTGTTATTCAGTGTAATTTGAGTAGAAAAACATCTTGCTTTCTCTCACTTGTTTGATTGCCTTTTATACTTTAAATTCAGTTCTTATCATTCTTATTAGAATGATAAACTCGTAGGGGTAAAAAGCTTCCTTTTAACATACAGAGTTATATTTGTTAAACTTTCCTCTTTAAGGCGCTATGGTGTTAATTTGGCAGATTAGACATTTTACTTGTGTTGCTATCTTGGGTTATTTGGCTGGAGTATGTTAATGTCATATCTGAGGATGCTCAGTGCTGATTAATTTGTCAGTAACAGAGTGTTGATTATTTAAAACTCTTTTGTTAGTTTGGCCGAGGTTTCTTCGCAAGTCTCTTCACAGCAACAGCAGAGGTTTCTGATTATCCTTATGGTATTGTTGGAAGCTCTCCTTAGAAGAGTTGTTCTAGAGCAAGATGGTTGTATATGCTATATGTGTGACTGGAGTCCTGGAAAAAAGGGTCTTATCCACCAGGTTGGTTTGAAGTTTTTCCGAAAGGCAGCCATGTTGGTGTCACCCAATCTTCTCCTCCTCCTCCTTTCTAAGATTTAAGAGGTTCTCAAAGGAGGTATTGAGTGTGCAGGATGGGATGGCTACAGGCATGGGAAACTACATTGCACAGGAGCTGTCATTCATCTTGGGTCAAATACAATCAGTTTAAGAGAAATGTGCTTAAATTCTTACAAGCTGAGAGAGACTGAACATGTTCCCTCCTCCATCAGTGGATGAGAAGTGAATAACCTAAATAGGAAGAACTTCCACAAGCAGCAACAAAAAATAAGAGTGTTCTCTTTGTTCTGCTGGTGCCATTGACTTCAGTGTCTACTGGTTAGAGAATAATATGCAGAAAATTGTATATGGCTTTCCAAATGATCATTGAAGGTCTAAAGAGGAGGGAGAAGGATCTGCTTTCCATTAGAGCGGTTTTAAAATTGAAAAAAATCTCATTTAATAATTACAAGCATTATTCGTTTATTTAAATACAAAATTGTTTATCTCAGTCAAGTTTCCTATTTTAATTGAGTAGTTTTGGATGCAGCCAGTAGGGAGGGGTGGACAACTGGTTCAATAGTCTATAAAGTCATCTTTGAAGTAAACTCAGACTTTTATCCCATCAGTTTTTAGAAAGAATTATTATCTTCCTGATTCTCTTTCTCGTTCACACTGCCATGGTTTTATTCCAAATAAGTATCACATGTTTTTTTTTTTTTTTTCAGATTCTGTCTTCCCAAGTTCATGTAGATTGTGGCTTCTTAGGAAGGTGGGGTATAAGAATCTGGCTGTTGTGTTTCCAACCCTTCTCAAAGAAGGTAGAAAAGGAAGATTAATTAGGAAATAAATACTCTTTAGCTGCATAAGTCAAGACAACTGTTTAAAAAGGGAGTGATTAAATCCTCTCTTAAATCTTATTGGAGCTAATAGGATATAGAGGGTCACAGTAACATTGAGCAAGATCATCTCATTACTTTGTGAAGTTTAGTTGCCAGGAATAAGTACATAGTGTGCATGGGTTTGACAAGGTCTCCTGTTTAGCAATTTTAGTTTGTTGAATTCCTAGTGAATGACTTTTATTTACGTAAGATAATAAAATAGTATCCTTAATTTTGAATGAACTTATCATATTCATTCTTTGACAGGTTTTTCTACACTGGTATTTTTCGCAGTTCAGCTTCAGTCATCAGCCTGCACCGTGGGACCATTATTGACCACTACAGCTGCATCACTTGCACCATGGCACCTTTTGACATGCAAGAGAACTCAATATTTCTGCTATAAAGAATGTGGACATGAAGACCAACCTGTGTATTTGTGTTCATGAATGTCTTCCACTTGAGGAAGAAGCTATGTGCTATTGGATAAGGTCGTTTAAAGCATCAGAAGCAAAAGAACCAAACATCAGGAAGTGAGAGAAAGACATGCTTCTTGAATATTACTCATTTGAGTCATGGAGCTGTATTGAAGCAGATATTGATATGATGCAGTTGATGTGTGACAAAGTTCCAAATGGAAGAAGTCAGTTCTACCTTCCCTAAGTCATCACTACTCCATTAGTAGGTCATATTTTTTAGGAAATCACTCAGCATGTGTATGAGCTCTCCCAGTCCTAAATTCTTTTAAGCTGCATATTTTTTCTGGAGTGAAAATTTGAGACAGTGTATCCCATGAGTTGCTGTGAAGGCGTTGAAGCCATTTTCCTCATTTTCAAGGGCCTGGTCTGGTGGCATACAGGAATCTAACGTTCCATGCGATTTATGATTTTCTCCTTTATTGAAGAAATAATTCTGTTTGTAGTTTTTATGAACTTCAAGTCTTGAATGCGCAGTACTGCAGGTCACAATTTTGTCTGTTGGCTGTTCCATCTTACGTGAAGAAATATCATATGTTGTTAACTCCCTGATCTCTAAGAGTTTGTGAAAAAAACCCATTAATGCTGTTTGAGTTTAAATGTAATTTTAAAATATTGAACATTTATTATTAAAATTTCTTCTGTTTAAAAAAGAAAAGTATCAGTTTTGTGAATTAATTCTTGTCTGACAGACTCCAGAAATGTTTCTCCTGAAAGAGGGATATCTTTAATCATAAGCCTGAGGAGGTGGCTTGCACTATAGAGGGATGGATGCTTTGGATAGATTTGCACATATCTAACTTTTCCTAAGTGAAAAGTCCTGCCTGAAAGGTAGGGGATTCTGGGCGTAACTATTACACATGAGCCTACATGCTCATAGTAGCAAGAAAACTGTCCTGCTGTTATCTTTGTGTCCACAGAGTAACTCTGAAACTTCTATCCTTCCTTGTTCCTGGTGTTGTAGTGGCTGAAGTAGGAGCCTGTAATTTCTAGGTTTGGTTCTCAGAGCCCTTGCTGATTTATTTTGAGACCTCAACAGGGTGTGTAACTACTGTATGTGATTTTCCAGTCTGCCATAAGAGGTGAATAGCATCTATCTTATAATTGCACTGTGGGACTTCATCCAGTCATGTTTGTGCACTGCTTGGAAATTTTTCTGCTGAAGGTGGTGGTACTGTTTCTTCCAATTCCCAGTTCTCCTGTGCTGCAAAGTAAGAGCTTCTAGAGATCACAGTTACTTCCCTAAAATGCTATTAATCTCCTGATTGAGGTTTAGTGACTTATTTACTGATAGTCAGACGTTTTTACAAGTGGATTGTCTTAAGAACCCACAGACCTAGAAAAATCGTTTTACATCTTTGCCAGCCAGTGGTAGATTATATGTCTTCCATGTACTTCTATTCATGTTTTCATAGGGGAATTCAAGCCTTAGAAATGAAACTTCCTTTACTTTCACTCAGATCTGAGAGAAAGACAAGTTGCTACGCTTGGTGAGGTACGCTGTTCTCCTTTGCCTAGAGAAAAAGCTGTTTCACTTTGTGCCATAGCAACTCTTTTATTTATTGCAAATGAAGGAGAGACAGAATTTAGAAAACACACAATGTAAAAAGCTTTGGTTTAATAGGAACAGCATTATTTATGTCCGTTTTAACAGCACTGTAACATCTGTGCAAGAGCTAGGCTTTGGGGCTGGTTCATTAGAGGAAGAAGAGACTATTTTTAAAAAACTTATGTTTTTGACCTTCCTCTCTGGGCCCCAAAATGAAATTATACATAATGGCAATGTACAGAAGTGAATTATCCATATTTCAACTTGTGCAATAATTTCCATAGAGACCCTATAATGGACTATTTTGAATTTGTAGCAAGGCAATTAGACAAGCACAATCAATACCCTTAATCATAAAGATGGTTTCTGCCTTTATTAGTTTTTAGTCCCATGCTGAATGTATGGAAATCCTGCTAATTTCAGAATAGAGGCAATGTAGCGAGACTTCTCTCCCTGCAGCTGTGGTCCATGAGGCTGATAAACAGGTTTGAATCCTTGTGAGTGTTTGGAAGAACAGCATCACTCAGAGATGAGAAAATAAGATGATGATATGTTGCTTTTCTTTGTACAGAGATGTTCTCTTAGTCCTTTCTGGTCAAGATTGGATCAGGGTGTGAAGGGATAAATCATAACCTGTAGGCAAAAGCCATTTATTACTGAGTACTAATGTTGAAATAATTGATGTGCTCAAGTTAGCAGTCTTAAATCTACTCCTTATAATAGTAAGGATAACTCAGACAACCCTACCCACCTATTTGGTAGGCTTTATCCTTTAGCCTCAGTGCTCTTCTGCAACAGATGATGCAGATTCCTAATACCTGTTTTCTCCAAAGGAAGGGACTGGAGGGAAGCATTAAATGTTGCTTTGGTTATTACACTCAAAAGCTTGTTTAATGGCCAAGAGTAAATACATGATATATGTAAGGAAAGATGTTGTTAGTATGACTGAAATCTTAAGGATCTAATCATTATTAGGCTATATTTAATTGTTTAATAAAAAAACTAATCAGTTCCAATAGTTATGCTCAGATTTTTTAGTTTCTACCCCTTTTCCTGGTGTTTTCCTCTTCTCTGGGCCCTAGGGTTGGTAGTTTCAGTCTGGTTTTGGTGCTGAGGAGTGCTGGATCTTATGAAGAATCATTAGCATCTGGAATGGTTTGTTGAGAGGAGTATGGTGTTTACGTTGATGGTTTCTTCTTCCTCCCTGTAGGTCCTCTTGGTATGTTTTAATGTCTTCTAACACACTTTTATGCCTTTGCTCATTTTTCATTGATCTGGAGCTCCAGGTTATGTCCAAATATTCTATATTCGATGCTCTTTTTGTATCTTAGATATTTTTCCTTTGTTTTTTATATTACCTCTAAAACCAGATTTGTCCTCTTTTTCCTCTAATTGAGCATGGATAAGTTATTTACAGTGACGAATTCTCCAAAGCCAGCCTGTAACCGATCTCTTATCATTCCCTACCTGTAATCCTGTGTGCCATGTCCTGTGTCTCTCTTTCTGAAAGTCTCTGCTGTTGTGCCGGGCTTGTATTTCTCTATACCACATAACTGTGTCAGAGCCATAAATATCTCACTCCAGATGGACTATTTGCTTGTTATTTCTCTCTCTCTGAAACTATGGTTGTTCCACAAGAAGATAAACGTAAGCAAAACAAATTAGCCACAGACACCTGACCAATTAAAGGAATTGCTGTGTCAGCTAAACCAGATTAAAATAAAACTGCAGGCAAGTCAAGAAAAGTTTAGTTGGAGAAAGAGACAAAGCTCAGTCCTGAGGCCTTGAGAACTCAATACAAAGCTGAAGGCCTGTTACTAGATGCTCTCCCACCTCTGCATATTGTTTTTTTTCTGTGTTTCCCATTCATCTTTATTTCTTCTCTTTCTGGGTGGAACCTATTGCCCACTCTGCTGAGATATATCATCTGCTTTTCTTGGCCATCTATAAAAGGGATATATGCCTATTTTCAAAATATGCAGGGCACAACACAGACTTTGAAAACATAATAGGAGATCAGTGGTAGTGCTGCCATTATTCATTCCCCTATTAGAGGCGGATCAGCATGGAGAACACAAAGTCAGCATTTTGAAGCCTATTAAACAGTAATATTACATGACATATGTATAATGATATTCATGTGACAGATCCAAACATCTAGGACCTAGATTTTGCTTTCAGTTTAGTAATGTCTCTATATTAAAGTCTGGCTTTGGTCAGGGATTTTTGCAGATGCCGAAACCTATAGGCTGTTTCCTTATGTCTGCTGCATTGTAAGTACTAAAAGAAAATTGAAGTTTATAGGCAAATTCATTATGAGAGTTGGCATTAAAGGAAATGTTAGGACACTTTAAAACTATATATTTTACATTGAGGGTAATTGATGGGTCAGTGATGCAGTTCTGCTTTCTGAGCGTGATTTCCCTTTGATTAGGTTAAGCTTTCCAAATAAAATGTTCTGTAAGGTAGCATGAGACATGTCAAATTTCATGTTATTTGGTTTTGTTAGAAATGGAACAGAAAATGGAAAGCGGGTTTAAAATTGTCAAAGTGCAAGCTTATACAGTGATTAATATAGTTCTTGTTATTTCTCAGCAGGTTGTTGCAAAGATCTCTGTTTCCATTGGAGCAATTGCCATCGAGTCTGAATTCTCTAAATGCTATCAAAGAAATAAGCTCCTAAGTATTTATAGAAGTAACAACTAAGAAATGCTGTTTCACGCCTTCAGCCTTCTCACTCTCATTTATAAAAGTCTTTTCCTTTTGCGATTTGTGGCAAGTATTGCCATACAATGGGAATTCTGCCAGCAGTTCCAAAAGGAACATGATAGAGTGCATGGGCACTGATTGTACAAGCTCAATCACAGTTGTTCCTTTGGCCCACTACTCTCTAAATCCCAAGTTCTAGTTAATAGATTTATAAAGCAGAGTGCCACAAGGGACCATTAGCTTGTCTGGCCTGAATTGTACTTTATGCAGTACCCTTTACCAAGCCCAGCAGTGTTTATGTTTGGATAAAGAATCCTTGCCAAAAAGAATTGGCTTTGATACATCAAGGTAGAAAGCATCAGCAAATTTCACAGTAGGCTGTATCATTAATCTCTTGGTAATTACTTTCCTGGCTAAAAGATATGGCTTATTTCTGATTTGGTCCAGTTACACCTTCCAGACATTGCTTCTTGTTATGCCTTTGGTAAATTAGAATTTGTTTACACCTAGCTTATTGTCACCAGGGACCTTGCCAAAGAAAAAGAAGGAGGAATGACAATTTAAATAGAACAAGCTCTTCATGTGTCTCTCATTGAAGCATTTCTTTGATGGTCGGTGGTTGTTCTGGCAAACCTAGGTAGTCTGCCCTACCTGTGTTAAGGTAATCCACCCATGGCTCATGCTTTCCTGGTGGAACACCCAACTTGACATCAAAAATTCATGTACTTTCAGTTCCATATCTAGAAGGTTTTTTTTCAGAACAAACAGTCTAAATCTTCTGCTGTCTTATTCATGGAACTATTTCAGAAAAGATCATTTCGGTTTTCCTCTTCTAAGATCTCTGAACTCTACACACTTTAGTTTTAGCCAGTTTTCTGTTTTATTTTTCCAGACAGGTCAATGGACCTGCTGAGAGCTGGATAATGATTTAGCATTTCCATCCAGACTGAGTTGGCCTTCTGCTTCTTTTTGTTTTCCTGCTTAAACATCACCATTCAAGTTTGTTCAGCTTCTGTTGTCTTTAGTTCTCGCTAGTCTATGACAGCAGACTCTGAGCATGCTTGTTCAGGAAATCTTTGTTAAAATATATGGGATGCAGCATGAAATTATCACATAATTTTCTTCCCAGGCAGGGATACATTAATACCAGTGCAGCTCTGTGGGATTGAGCACTTCAGGTAATTCAAGCAGGATCGTTTCAGTGGTTTTAGTCCTTGGTCCTGCTGTTCGTAAAATAAATGACTATCATTCACAAAGTAACTCAGACTTTCTTCAGAAGAACTGAATTACTAATCATAAGCTACTACAAATAAAGAGAAACAATTTATATCCTGAAAGAGAGGAACTACAGATGGGAGGAAGTGTAGTGGTTAACATAGCAACAATTCTTGAAATAAGTGAAGTGAGAAATAAATGTGGAAAATAAAACCATTTGAACAGATTTACAAGAGTAATAAAACAAAATGGAAGAGAAAAGCAAAGCAAATTTGAAACCAGGAATTACGGGAAGTGTTACCTATATATGAGAGATGAGCTGAACTATTTAGACATATTCTTTTCAGCATCCAATGAACAAGGTCTTTTTAAAAAAATGCATAATTTTTAATTTAAAAATTTAAAATTATTTTTGTATTATTTTCCTTCTTCTATATTAATGAATTGGATGCAAAAGTGATGTCATTTATGAGATACCAGGATGATTATGTATTCTTTAATAACACATTGCTGAGCGAACTTGTTCTTGGAAACCAAAATCTACCCTGCTGATCTGATGATGATGCACTTGTGCCCAAGAACTGTATTTGTACTATTGCCAATTTTGTCTCACACATGAATACAAGAGCTGCCATGCTGAATCAGTGCAATGTCCTATTCAGTTTATTCCTGCACTTAAAAATCAAACAAATAACAGTCCTGAAGGAATTGTTTTAAACAAAAATCTTCTGTTTTATTTCACTGAGCCAAGATCTAGAGCTCAGCAGTGTTTTGTAGCAAGGAGTTTCACAGTCCAATTCTGCTATATTTAGATTTTTTTCTTCCATTGTGGAAGTACCCACTTCCAGTTCCAGGCTGAACCTGTGTAAAGTTCATGTGAGGCACAAGAATCCAACAAAGGCTTTGTCCACTGACAAGAGAATATAGTTTTAATTTCTGTGAAGTTTCCAGAGGAACCAGGGAACTTGCAAAGACCAACAAAACTTGTTTGACTGCTGCCCTCGGTGCTTACAGTTTTGCCTTGAAGAACTGTATCAGTGGTAGAGGGTTCCCTTCCCTGGACCTGTGAACTTGGAGTATTGGTTCCTATGTGGGATATTTCCTATTTGGAGTCAAACAGAGAGTTCTGTCTTTTCACAGTCTGCTAGGAGAAACTTATAGATAGTCTCAAGTCTGATTCTTTTTTGAGAACCATCTGAGTTTAGGGATTTTATATTGACTAAAAATATTGGCTGCATTCTGGAGAAGCTGAAATGGGACATCATGACTCACCCAAACTTAACATATGCTGTTGTTGGGCTGGGTGTTTGCACAAACCCAGACCGCATTCCTGTCCCATCTCCTGTTGGTGGTTCTGCCTGGGTAGCTGTGTGGGCAAATGGTCTGGGCCACAGAATGGGGAGGAAGGAAGGGGAAGGGAAAGGGGAAAAGAGAAGGGATGTCCATGAGACCCACTTCTTTAGTCCTTGTTTCCACAAGCTGGCTCTCCAGCATTCGTCTCAGACACTGCATGAATTGAAGTGGACAGAGTGACCCAATACCTCTTCTCCATCTCAGTCATTGTCTAATGTATTTCTTCATGTCTCTTCCTGTTTGTTCCTCACAGAGATGCACAGTCCAAATATTTTTATCCCACCAGCCTTGCTGCCCTTCTTTGAATATTGCCTTCCCTAGTTCTGCTGTGTTCCTCTCACTGAGTGATCAGTGTTCTGAAGGAAAGAGAACAGTCATTTATATAAGGCCACTGCAATATCTTTGGTAATATTCAGTGTCCAACATCTACATCCAAAGGACTGTCCCTCCTATCTTAGAGTCCCTGAGAAGTTTCCAGGATTTAATGATGTGGTTCATACATTACCCGCTGAAATGTGCTGTAGCTCACAGCTGAAAGACATAATTTTTATGGGTATTGTCTCTCCCTTCCTTCCATCTCTTGTGCCTAATACTGATATGGGGTTGGAAAAAGTCTAATGCTTGGTTTTAGAGTTCCCATCCCTGGCAGCTCCCAGCCTCATGAGTATGCTTCCTTAGCCCTGCCCCATAACTGGCTGTTAATCACAAGATGGTACAGCTGTGACCAGCCCTGCATGATCAGTTCTGCTGATGGATCCCTGTGCCATTATGGAATTATATGGGTTTTATATTAATTCTGAATAAATTCTGCAATATAGCTCAACGTGTTCAATGGGAACCCTTTTATTATCTGTATGGAAAAAGAGGCATTTCCACGGTGAGAGGCACCCACTGTTTCAGGTGCAGACTTCAGAATAAGAGCAGCTGGGCCTCTGAAGTGCCTCTCTTGGACACATTCACACTGTAGATGTCTAAACCTGGTAAGATGAGTCCTGCCCTGATTCATGATCTCCATCTAAATTACTACCGTTCCCTCTCTCCTCCTTTTAGAGTGTAAATCTTTTATTCCTGCCCAGCTCTGTTGTTAATGTGCCTTGGTTTTCACTGGGCATATAGGTATAACAGATATAACACAGCAACAACTAAGCAATCAAAGCTGACCTTATAGATTTTACTTTTGCCATCTCTTAATCTTTTCCTTCCTGACATCAGGAAAAAGAGATAAATGATCACTGTTCTTTTTCAAGTATTGTTGGCTGATTTCATTAGCCTTCCCTTTTTGAATATTATATCTTTTTAATAAATTATAATTATGATAAAAGCAAGAAATTAAAGTAGCATCTGATATTTTGTATAGATAAATATGTATACAAAGGATGTATATTTTGCTTTGCATTACTGTCATGAAAAAAGGTATATTTTAGGTTATATTGCTTTCTTAGGGCATTACTAGCATACTTATTATCCTCATTTGCCTGACACTGGAGGGTTTCACTGGCAATTAACATTCTTTTTTTTCCCAAGGGGTAGGAAAGGCAGTCCAAAGAGCTGATGCTAGATGCATTCATCCATCACATTTGACTGCAGGAGTAGTTGTCTATTTCTCTTCAAATCTGAAGCCGTTCAAGGAGTCTAATGCTGTTAGCTCTTATTTCAGAGCAGCTTTGTGTCTGGAAAAAGGAGCCAGAAATTCCTGAAATACAGAGGAAGAAACATCTGGGGGTACATTGTCTAAGCCTGCAGAGGTATGTGCTCAGTGATCTGTTTTGCTGCCCAAGCACATTCCTTGATTTCAGCCTTTTCCTTTCTTCCCCCAACTTCTCCAAGTTTTGCTCCAGCTCCTTCTCCTCACCCTTTCACTGGCAGGGGTGATCCCCGGCATTGCAGTGGACCTGTGCTCTCTTCTTTCTCATCCAGAAACTGAGTTCTTTCTCATCACTCACTGAGTGCACACTCAGCAAGTTGGTAGATGACAGTGGGAGTGTTGGTCTGGTGGGTTGACAGGAAGGCTTTACAGAGGAATCAGGACAGGCTGGCTGGATGGGCTGAGGCCAACTGTATGAGGCTCGGTTAAGCAAAGTGCCGCATCCTGCATTTGGGTCACGACAACCCCAGGCAGGGCTACAGGCTGGGGGAAGAGTGGCTGGAAAGCTACCCAGGAAAAAGGACCCGGGCCTGCTGATTGACAGCGGCTGAACTTTAATCAGCAGTGTGCCCAGGTGGCCAAGAAGGCTGGTGGCATCCTGGCCTGTATCAGTAATACTGTGGCCACCAGGACCAGGAGAGTGATTTCTCCCCTGTGCTTGGCACTGGGGAGGCCACATCTCAAATCCTGTGTTCAGTTTTGGGCCCCTCACAACAAGAAAGACATTGAGATGCTGGAGTAAATCCAGAGAAGGACAACGGAGCTGGGAAAGGATCTGGAGCACAAGTCTTATGAGGAGTGGCCGAGGGAGCTGGGGGTGTTTAGCCTGGAGAAAAGGATTTCACATTTGGTACCAACAGTCAGTAAGTGTCTCTAGAAAAATGTTAATTGTTAGTCATTCTGGGTGAAATTCTGAAAAAGCCAGGAGAGCTTCTGGGAATAGCTAAAAAGGGACAATTTAAAGGGGAGCTTTGACATGTCTTGTTCTTCTGTGTGGTGTTCTCAGCTGTAGCATGGGGGTGGTCATCTGCTTCTACTCTAGGATGATGTGAGATTTAAAAAAATATAGATAAACGTTTAATAAGTTTACTTTAAATCAGTGTCGTACTTGAAGGATTTGAATTCTATAACTTTTGTTGTCTGCATCTTTATTTATATTGCTGTGAGTACTGCTGCTGTCTGATCCATCCTGAGAGCAGCTGGTAAGAAAAATCTCTGTTCCCTGGCTAGGGACCATATGGAGCAAGAGAATGAAAACATATGAATAGCACTTGAAACCAGTACATCCAGCCTGTCTACCGAAGCACTGACCATCAGTGCTGACGGGAGTTAGAGGAAGATTAGGAAATGTCTGTGCCCTCATTGACTCCAGTGGGAGGTTGTGTAGAAATAGCATTTCTAGACAAAACCTGTCTCACAAAGGAGAGCTTTTGAGTCACCAAATCTCAAAAACAAATTTAGGAGTTCTTTTTGTCTTAGAGGACTTTTATGCTGCCTGAGACCATCAAGCAAAGTGATAAACACAGGGAGAAATGATAGATGAGAAGGAGTAATGGAGAGAGGCTACCGGGATTTGTGTTTCATTTTTGTGGAATTGCTTCCCTGATGAGATGTAAGAACTGTAAGAAACACAAGAGAGACAGGATCATCTCTTCTCCCATGCAGATGACTTGAGTGAGCATCTGTAGTTAGCAGGAGGAGAAGAGGGGATCTTGTAAATGCATGTAAATATCTTAAGGGTGGTTGTCAAGAGGATGGGGCCAGACTCTTCAGTGGTGTCCAGCAACAGGACAAGGGGCAATAGTCACAAACTGAAACCCATGAACTTCCATCTAAATACGTGGAAAAACTTTTTTACTTTGAGGGTGACAGAGCACTGGAACAGGTTGCCAGGAGAGGTTACATAGTCTCCTTCCCTGGAGATATTAAAAAACACCCTGGATGTGATCCTGTGCAGCCTCTTTTAAGTGAACCTGCTTTAGATTCAGTAGGGCTAGATGATTTCCAGAGGTTCCTTCCAACCCCAACTATCCTGTAATTCTGTGTGACTCTTTGTGATTAGCTTCTCTGGGGCATCTCTTTCCTTCACACAGATGAGTTAGCAGTCGCAGGGAGGAAAGAGTGGGAAAGGGACCCCCAGCCTTAACCCTGTGTTTCTCTCCAGCATGCCAAAGAGAAGCAAGGACCAAGCATGGAGAGAAAAATAATTTTCCACGTATCTGTATATTCTAACAGATGCCTCTCAAAAGCGAACAAATCGTCAACTTCCTGGGTTTTCTTTCTGCTCAAAATATAATGTATCCCTAAATGAGCAGAGTGTGTTGCCTTGCAAGGAGCTGGAAAGACTAAGAAGAGTGGTAGAAAGGATATTAAAGGTTAGAAATATGGAATAATAGTAACAGAAAAGTTCCAGCTTGGAAAGTGCAGTCTCATACATCTGGGAAAAATAATTGGAGATTCAGCTGTTCTGCAGGAAATAGACACTTATAGAGCACTAGAAATGAAAAAAACACCTGGAGATAGCCGTAGGAAACCATTTAGATGTGGGCTTATATTGGCATTGAAGAGTATGATTTTGGGGCTGCACACAGAGGCAAAAACATTATCTTCCAGGGAGATGATGATCCAGCATACAGCACAGGTGGAACAGTGTCTTTGGCTTTGGCATATCAATGCCAGACTGACATAGATGAATTGGAGGGAATTCAGAGAAAAGTGTCAGAAGGGAAAAGGCTGGATAGAATTTTAAATATATATACACATATATACATATATATATGTGTCTGTGTATATATATATATGGAGAGAGAGAGAGAGAGAGAAAGAGAGAGGAGAGATTAAACATGTACTTTGCATAGCTTGGAAGTGATTTGAGTTGGAAAGAAGAACATTCTACAAAAGTCCTGAAGACAGTAAATAGCAAGGAGGACAAAATGCATTTAAGGTGGCAGAGTAGGTATATGGATATAGGGTAAAGAGGATGAAGGAGCACACAGGCAAGGAAAAATTGAGGACAAGACCGATATATATATGGGTAAGTGGTAAATATCCACTATGGGCACTTTTCAGTATCAGAAGCATGCAGAAATGCACAGGGTAACTTGGGTGTCTGAGTTATTCTGGTCCAGCAGCACAGAGTTCCAAGCAGGTGTCTCCGAGCAAGACATCCCTGTTGGTGAGCAACAGATGCTTTGTTTGGCTCTTAACCCTTTAGGGGCTTTGCTCCTAAAGAAACAACTGAAACAACCCTTTAGGGGCTTTGCCCCTTAGCATCTTCCGGGTGTGACTGCTTACTCATTCACGGTTTCTTATATAAATGCAGACCTACCTCTCTTCTTCAGAGTCTTCCAGATGAAGCCTGATTGGAAAGAGGACACAGAGGACAAGGGTGTCCTCCTGGCAAAGCTCTCTTCCCTTTCCTTCAGATCCCTTTCTGAGCTGTGCCTCATGACTCCTCTCCTGCTTCTTCTCTCTTTCCCTTGTGCTCTCTCTTTCCTGCTCGTACTAAGGCCCACAGAGGTCCCCTGTTTTCCTAACAGGTGGTTGTCTTCTCCTTCCAGAATAAACAAGCTCCTGCTGTCTTTGCCCTGATGAGAACTGTGCTTCTTCCTCACTTGCCTTCTCAAAAACGCGCATGAGCATGGAGACCTGGTCATGCCATTCAGGGCTCTGTTTTCCCTGCACTGATGCTGTTCATCAATGATATTTCTGTTTTCTTCAGAAGCACTGCAGGTCTCGGCGTATGTTTAGCACAGTTGCACTAATTCTCATCTCCTTGACTTTACCACTGGAGTGGGATTGGAGACTGCTATCCTACAGCATCCCTGGGGCAGGAACTGGTGGACCCAGGATGGGCTCAAAGCGGGTCCTGGGCCACGGGGAGGGTGGGGGAAGGCTATGGACCCCACGCACAATTCAAGATTTTCAACCACAGCCCTTTCTGTTATTTGTGATATCTGTGGAGATTTTTTTTCAGTTGTTTCTCTAGAGACTATGATGCTTTCTTTTCCCTGTAAGGGGGATTAATAAGAATGTGTGGCCTTTCACTGAGCTCAGGGGTTGAGCACCATCACAGCGTAGTAAGTGGAGGTCATTAACATCTGATAGCTGTGCAGGGACCTTTGCATTATTCAGCAATTAGTATTCTTCACTGATACCAAACCTGCAAAGAACAGTAGAGTATCAACTTGGGGGATGAGCAAATTAATGTCATGCAGACTTTAGTGTACTGTTTATCAATGAATGGCAACCCATCCCTGTTTATGAGGACACAATTATTTGGCTCTGTTTCTCCCTAATCCTTTCAGTCTTATTTTATAAACAAAAAAATCCCACCAGCATCCCACCCAGACACAGATTTGACTTTGGCCTTGAACTTGTGTGAGCCTCTGAGCTAAAGCTGATCATGGTAGGGTATCCAATTACTTAGAAGCATGAGCTGGGTGGAGGGCTCAGCCCTAGGAAACAGATCTAGCTCCATTTTGAAATAAACTGCACCCCAAACCTGAATGCAGCACTGCAAAGCCCTGAGTGTTCTCTAGCAGCAGTGATGGAGCTGCTCTTGACTATTGAAAAGTATGAGCTAGGAAATGGTCAGAAGGTACTTCCCAGTAGAAAAAAAAAAACAAACCTCTTGGGTTCATTTAATGTTTGTTTCAGAAAGCGTTGCCTGGCTACTACAAACAGACCATTTCACTCCCAAAATCCACAGGGTAGAATTTGTCTGTTAAATTTTAACCGTGTGAGACATTCTGTAAGGCACAAATGAGCAACACAATTATTTCAACACATTAAATGCTGAAGCCCAGAGAGTCAAAAAGTCAGAGCTGTCTTCCTCTTCTTCTGTGTTTGTACATTTAAACTCCAGTTCTTCAGCAGCGCAAGGTCCCGTAACACTGCGGCACACTGTGGATGTTTGGTATGGAGAAGACGAGATGACAGTGTGACACGTGTCACCAGGATGTCACCCATGAGCCAGCCAAGTGGGAGCCTCTGGTGCAGCTTGAGGAGGCACAGAAGAAAATGTGGAAGTTGTATCCACTTTGTGCTATCACACAAACAGCACCTGCTGCTGGTGGGCTACAGCATCCACACCGCAAGTATGGGGCACCACTGCTGGCAGTGATCACCAGTCCCCTGAGACAGTGCTTGGCTTTGTTCCCTGTGGCATAAGCAACACACATAGTATCACCAGGGATACTGCAGTGGAGGAGCAGGGGGGCTGAGGAAGTAGTGGAAGAGGAGGACCTGCTACAGACAAAATGCAGTCCTGAGTACAAGCAGAGACCCTCACAGCAGCCTGAAGGTCAAGAAGATGATATGGGTTTCCTGCCAGGCTGCCAATTGCAACTATCTCCTCCAGGAAATATGCATGCAACCCGCTCCATGCTTGTAAACATGGTATATAATATTTGATTAATGAGGAGGAGGGTAAGGAAGACTGTCTAGAGTTTGATTTTTTCTGAAAAACACTAGCCAGACTTCTTGATCCTAAAAGGCACAACAGTACTTTAAAGAAAAAAATTTAAAAGCTTTGATCTGTAATGACCAAAGATAAAATTTGGTTATGTCAGTAGTGGTCTTTGCATTGGAATAGCAAATAAATATTTTCTTAGTCACAAAAACTCTATTTGTACTCCTAGATTAGGATGATTTTGGTGACAGGCATCTTAGCATTCATTTTGTTCAGTTTGCAATGGAGCCTGGGGCAGCTGACCCATGAGCTATTTTTTGCTTTGATAAATCCCATCCCTGTGTTCCTCTGTTTTGAAAATAGATGTAAAAAGAGATAGGCAGTAATTTAATAAATAGGAACTGTAAAGCAGAGGTAATAGAAGGAATGACTTGAAAGGTATTATTAGTGGCATCCCCGTGTCCAAAGTGCCAAAAGGGTTCAGTCAGCATTACAGCTGTTAAAGCAACGGGCAGGATAGACTTGGCTTCCTACAGCATTTGTATTCAGGAACTGTTAGTTCTCAAGCTTTTTCTAACCTTCTCTCAAACATCCTTTGGGGTACACAAGAACTGCATATTATTTTAGATATATTTTTTTTTGTCTGTTACTGTTAGAAAAGTTCTGGATGAAAACAGCATAATATGTTGTATCCAAGGTGTACAGATGAGCATGGGAATAGTGACATTAGTAGGGATCCTTTAGCAACTGCATCTGTGTAAGGACCAATGGACTGACACAGCTGATGCAATGCTGACAGATTTATACCTACATTAGGATTTGTTTTATGGAGTAGCACTAAAGATTAGCATAAAATAAAACCGGATGTAAATAATTTCAATTTAAATTCCATCCACGGCTCCAAGTGATAAGGTATTTACCCTGAACCTCCAAATGATCCTCAATTCTGTGGATTCAATTCTGGGAACTGTGTTGGAAGGAAAATTTGCAGCTGAAGATCATTCTGCTCAGTTTCTAATATTTGATTGAATAAATATTTCTCCATCCAGCACTTGATCTCCTTTGTAATTCTGATCAAATTTTGGAGAAGTCATTTAAGTATTTAATGGCTGCTTATAGAAAAATCAATGTAAAACATCAGATTGGGCCAAATATGCTTAAAACCCCCCTAATAAGGATTAGAATCTTACTCCAAGCTCTTGTTTGAAAATGTTGATTAGTATTAAAAGTGACCAATAATACCTTTTTTAATGGATTCCAATACTGCCTGGGTATACAATCATCAAGTAAACAGATTTTTTCTTCCCATTATCTTAATCTAAAGAGGACTGAGCCATTAAACCAATCTAAATAATAACAAAACTTGTGACACTCCCAATGAAAGTGTCTGCAGCTGTGTTCTTCCATAACACATACCATGAGAATTCCATTATAGTAAATTGAAACTGTTAGTGTCACAATATTGCCATCATTACATGTTCAAAATATGAGTCAGATCCCCAACACTCCTTGATGTTCTAATATCACAAATGTGTGTAGTGGTTTACTTCAAGTCTGATTTCTAAGCCTTTAGAGAGGAATCTGCCTGTCCCAATAAAATGTAAAATTTGAAGGGCCTCATCTAGCTGCAACAATGATGCAGCCACTCTCCTCCTTCCTCTTGACCACTGCAAGGGACTCCACTTACCTTCTCCTTCAGAGTTTAATGGTTTTCCTCTGAGCTTCTGTGTCTCTGAGCCTCATCAGCACTGCCTGCTGCCCTTCACCACTTTCTCATCCCTTATAGTCTTTTCTCCCCATGTCCTAACTGCGATCCACTCAATTTCCTGTGTGCATCTCTTCTGCCTGTGGCCCTGATTTGATGTGGGAGGCAGTGGTGACCCCCTGTGCCATCTCCTGGTGGACTCTGGAGAATGGCAGCTCCCTTTCTGGCTTCAGCTGTTTTAATGATGAAGCGAAATGGTGGTCCCAAGGGGGGAGCAACTAATGAATTGATAGCCCTTCATAACAGTGCCTGGTAACACATATTTGAAAGTTACACAAATAGGCAACTTCTGAGGCATTGAACAAACTTTATACTACCTTTTGTATCGAAAGACTTGACAAATAGGACTTTGAGCAGAACACAAGTGTTTTGGCAAGTACTTTTACATGTCCTCCTGACTCCCCATTACAACTGTTTTCTTTGCTGCTTCCCTGGTTAACAATTAAATTTGTACTTTTCATCTCTCTGAAGCAAGTGCAAGTCTTTTTGTTTCCCTGTTGAAGACATTTCTATGCCATTTCTCAACCTATATAAATTAGATACATTATATATATAATAGATAGACCTTTGGCTAGATATATAAACTAGATATTAAAGTCTGCTTCTGAAGGTTTCCTGCAATCAGTGTATAAAAATTAATCAATCAATCAATGAATCAATCATTTATGATCAGCTCTGGAACCATAACCACATCCGTGTCTGAAATGTGATCCAAACAAACTGGGAAGATTTTCACCATGAGGTATACAAGGTGCAACTGATTTAGTGTCAAATTTACTACGCAGAGACTATCTGAGGGTGGCATGACAGTCATGGATAGCTCTATGCAGAGGGCTAGAGAAGAAGAAATTGGAGCAGTGAGCTCATACTAGTGCTTACAGGAATCCTAAGCTGATGGTTTCCTGCATGTATCTCTTCAAGTCATTTAACTTCCAGGCATGTCATCCTACTTGAAAAAGGAAAGGACAGACAGGAATGGAAGGGGATGCAGAAGATACTGGGATGGCTACTTAGATTAAATCAGAGCATTTGAAAACATTATTTTGTTTCTAATGAAAATTGTCAATTCCTCCATTACTAGCATCAGAGAAATTAATTTTGTGGTTATCTCTCTGACCACTCCTTTAAATAGAGATACACATGGGATTGGTCTCCATAGACTTTGGTGGCAATATTTAGCTTTTTATGAAGTAAATTAAACTTTGAAAGATTTAAAAAATCTTATGGATCCAAGCTTCATTCATCTGTTGGGTCTTGTTCTTTTGTCAGTGAAATCTCACGTCTATCTGATAAAAGTTTCCACAGCCATTTAATGAGTATTTTATGGTTCTATTATGGCAGGGGTGTCTCAGTAAAAGGCTTGTCAGATTTAAGAAATAACTTTTAATTACCTATTTGTTCTTGCAATATTTTTTCCTTTAATATTTCTTTTTTTTTCTATCTCAGAAAAGCATTTGTTTCTGTGTGCTGTGAGCACCCACACTACTTTAGGACTGTAGTGAAGTGTACACTTACTTATTTCTGTGAACCATTTAAGTGTCTTGATGAGAATGTGATCATAGGATTGCACAGCATTCCTTGCTGGATCAAAGTAGTCCCAAGGGCCCTGATTCATAATCCCCTCAGGTGCAGGTAGGATGCTGATGTAATTCCTACCTCCAGGTTGCAGCTGCTGGAGGAATGGCTGAAGAGGACATATGTATGGATGGAGTATATAAGCTGCAGACTATCCCCTATAGAGTTTGCATTAATGCTCAAGGTCTGTGCAAATGATACACATACTGTTTCTGGCCATCTCTGCTAAGGGGATTTAACTCTCCACAACTACTTGAAAGGAGGTTGTAGCTAGGTGGGAGTCAGTCTCTTCTCCCTAGCAATAGGACAAAGAGGAAATGTCCTCAAGTTGCACCAGGAGAGACTGGATGTTGCAAGAAAATTCTTCACCCAAAGGATTGTCAAGCACTGGAACAGGCTGCCCAGGGAAGTGCTGGAGTCACCATCTCTGGAGGTACTTAAAAGACATATAGATGTAGTACTTGGGGACATGGTTTAGTGGTGAACTTGGTAGTATTAGGCTGATGACTGAACTTGATAATCTTAAAGGTCTTTTCCAACCTTAACAATTCTATGATTCTGTGATTATAACCTATGAGAGAAGGATGGGACCTGTTGTTCCCTTCCCCTCCACATCTTTGTCTACCTGTGATCATTACTAAGACCCCTTACAATTTTCGTCTTGGGGTTTTTTGTAATCATCACAGTGTCTTATTCAGTGTATCTGCATATCAAACACCTATGACCTTTTCATCTCCTTAGGGTTTTTCTCATCCAGTTTCATTATCACTAATAATGTCTTGTGAAGTAAGCAATGGGTCCTTGCATTGAATATGCTTAATAGGTGGGCCTTTGTGTGTGTGAGCATAGTAGATGTATTGCACTACGACTCTTTCTATTCTCTCTTGTCCTTTTTGTGTATACATTTCTCCAGTGACTTCACTGGATCTTTTCTGTTGACATCATTGCCAAAAGCATTCCTACCATTGCAAACTGTGTGGATTATTAATGGAAAATTTAGGAACTAAAATAAAGCTCTATTTGTGTTGGAATGGGGGATAATTCTCAGCATTGCAGTAAAGTGTATTGCAATTAAGTCTCCCGGTTGTCAAGAACTTAAACGAGTGGTGTTTAAAAGGGGTACTAATATAGCAAGGGGTCCAAGCTAAATTACACCCAGGCCAGTCTGCAGTAACTTTAAATGCGGTCACCTGTACCAGATTTAAACTGCCAGACCTAGAGTAGGATGTGACCTAATCTGAGTAAGGTGTGATGCATATAATTGGTGATGGCATAAAGGTGTTTTGAAAAGTGATTGGAAAATAGCAAGAAGTATTATAAAAAGAAGCTTCTGAGCTGCAAAGGTCAAAGGAAAACTCAGATGTCAGAAATATTATTTCTACAATCCAGGAGTGTTTTACACTATAATATGAAGTTTACAAAAGTTGTGTACTTTCTATTACTCTTTTCCACTTTAACTTGCAAATGTTTTAATTTTGGAAAACATTGTGTACTACACTAATATATGAAAAATGACATTTAAATTAAAGGTGTTTGGAAAACTTTGGCAAAATGCTTATATTTTGTCCTTTTTTTTTCTTTACCAACTACACTTTCAGTTCCACGTGGACTGAAATGCAAACAGTCTAAATAGGTGTCAGTGATGGAGTAACTGCTGTTGAAGTAAGTTTTCTCACCGCATTTTTGACACAAGTTTTACATAAGAAGGAATGTAAATTCAGACTCGGCATACATTCATGAAGACAGCTCATGGCAGGGTTTGGATCAAGATTTGTCATCCTCTTTACTTTTACTTTTTGGAATCCAGTGCAAGCAAAAATGTTAATCAAAAGGAATTACAAGTATAGTGAAAGTACAGAGCCAGTTTTGGCAGGCAGGTTTTTTTTTTCTTTTTTGTTTCCTGTAGACTGATATAGTTATCTTAAGGAATTTACTTTTCTGACATAGTTACTGAACATCCTGTTGTGTCTTAATCTACTTCTGAAACATATAAAGCAGCTGTGCTTCATTAGCTCCAAGTTATTATGAGGGTAGAACATAGTCTTATTTTGTGAGTGGAAATACTGAATGTTCAACAAAATGTGATGCCTGTAATTTACCCTTTTTTTTTTTTTTCCATGTAAATGATATTCCCATTCTCGTTCTACCTGTAGACCTTGTTCTGAAAAATGAGTACGCAAGATCTATAAAGGTTGCTGGGCTTTCAAATAAGCGTCTTCTAAGATCTACTGACTGGATTTCCTCTGCACTTTGGCATTGTAGATGTTAAGCTTCTCTATTAATGGTGCCTTCATGTCCTAAAAAATAGGGTTATATTTAAACAAACTCAAGTTTTTGAGCCCACTTCCAGTGACTGTACACCAGCTATCAAACAACTGGCAGTGAGAGAAAACAGTTTGTTCAGAGTTGTAGTCAGGTAATGGACATCACTGGGAGGAACACATGAAGTATTTTCACGTTATATCTTATCCCTGAGAAAACCATATGCAGTGGGTGTTTAAGAACGCATTCAGTGCAGGTAGCTTGAGGTGCAGCTGCAGTGAGAGCTTCAGGTTGAGTTCTGGGGGCAGAAACCCAACCCAGAGACAATGAGATGTGCATTGCTGACCCTTTGCATAACAAAGGACACGAAGACCTGTGGCCCTGAGAGACACATCAGGAGCCGGTTCCTCCAGACTTTCCAGAGCTTAGACTGTGAGAGGATAAAAGCCCAGGGGTTCCTTTGTTCGGAGACCCCTCCTCAGATGCACCAGCTCAAGCTACCGTTTAGTTGTTTCACAATGATTAAATTATTTTAAGGATCGAGACGTGTGAGACTCTGCTATGGGAAAACCTGGGGTCGAGCGGGTGAGGAAACGTGGTCTGACTGTGTGAGTGGGGGGTGTGTAGCTGTGAACAGGCCTCGGTCCCAGCTCAGGTGGCGTGAGAGTGGCTGCCAGAGTAGCTCCAAGATGGTCGAACAGGGAATTTTCCTTAATAGTGAGTGTAGCTGTGTAGTGGCTTGCAAGCTATTATGGATACTTAGGTATGGAGGTACAGTGCTTGTCATGTACTAATTCACTCTCCAAAATACGGCCAGGAGCAGTGTGACCTCTCCCCAAGGTAATTCAGTGCTGTTACTACTGCACTGCATAACCTGCATTCCCCACTATTGCCAGCTCTGAGGAGGGCCTGGCTCCATCATTTTTACACCCCCTACAACATTTAATAGCTGTAGATAGCAGTGAGATTTCCCTCATTCCTTCTATCTTTTCTAACGACCAAGTAAATCTGGTTCCCACATCCTCTTCTCGTATCCCACGTCCTTCAATCCCCTGGCTGTCATGATAACCTTCCCTGGATTCCCTCCAGTATATCCATGTCTTTTGTGCTGGGAAGCCTGACCTAGACACACGAATCCAAGTGAAAATCACGAGAGACTTACAATGTTACAGCTAATTACAGTTTTGCACCTGAGGAAAATGCGTGAACAGTAGGTAATTCTTGACTGCACAAATGTTGCCTTGGAGGTTTACTGATTTCTGTCACTTTACAGGCACAGTGAGATAAATAATGAAGGATTGAGATGGGCTTTCAATAGGTTCATATCCTAAAAAGGCCTGTATATTTCATTTAAATGAAGGCACTCTCATTTATCACTAACTCTACATTTTATACTAGCTATGGTTTGAACACTCGAGCACTGTCAGTGTTAAGAGAGCTAAACCATGGGATAGCAGAGGGCACGTAATTGGATCTTGGCTGAAGGTGAGATGTGGGTGAGCCAGGGCTAGTAGCTGGACAAGGAGCATGATAATCCTGACGTCTCTGCTATAAGGCATCTTGAAGTTCACCGTATGTCACCATACGTAGAAACATAAAAAGGTTTGGGTTGGAAGACGCCTTAAAGATCATCCAGCTCCAACCCCCTACCATAAGCTCCATTAGACCAGGTTGCTCAAATCCTTGTCCACCATGGCCTTGGACACTTCCAGGGATGGGGCATTATTATTGATTGCATAAAACTGTAATATTAGTCAAGCATTTGGAATTAAATTAATTAATTAAGCTAAGTAGGCACCATGCACTGAATTATGAACCATACCCTGGTTTCCCAAAAATATGTATCATAGCATTCTTACTAGCAACTGAATATTTCCTTGTAGTCAGATGTTGATTTAATCAAATATATTGGTCCTGCAAGCAGCAACTCTTACCAGTTTTCAGTGGTCAGATTTCCCATTGCTTTCATAGGTTATTCAAGGAAGTCTTACACTGCAGGCTGTAGGATACTGGAAGTGACTTGATACCTTTTCAGCAAACAATATCATGTTCATTCAGGCTGGCAGATATACAGGGAATAACAATTTAATGTACCTGATACATATTTGTTGGAGTGAGTGCAAGGATGAGATGGTGAAATACAATGTCCTGTGATATACAGCAGGTCAGGCTAAATGATCTAATGGTCCCTTCTAAATACACAAATTGTATATTTGTATGCTGGCTATGTGCCAGACGCCAGGCAAGCTCCTGGTGTTTCCACAAGTCACTATATTCATCTACCTCTGCACTCCTAAAGTCTGGGGTGAAACTCCCATTTGCATCATTTAGAGCAGGATATTGGTATGGGTGCTTCATGCTAAAATGAAAAGTACAACCAACTTTGTTGGAAACCTCTGAAGTGCTGGATAAGGGTGACACAGCTAAGGCTAAAATAGGTCCCAAATCCTGCTAAACTAGAAAGTTTTCTCTAAGGTACTTATGCTCCAGGGGATCAGTACTCTTGGTTTTTGCTTCTCAGCTGCCAGTTCCTGGCAGCTCTCTGGCATGGGACTGCCAGCTATGTCTTGCACTTGGCAGTGCACTTCTCTGCACTGCTTGGAGGGGCCCCTCCTGACATTGCTATTTGGCACTGAATAGCATTTACCTTAAAAGCTGCAGTTTCAAATTCTGACTCAGTTGATCTCTCAATCCCTGGCAGCATAGTTGTCTTCTTGTGCCCCCCCTGCTCTTGCGCCAGCATTGCTGCTCCTCTGGATCCACAAGTAGACAAGTTAGTTATAGCCAGAAAAGTATTTGCTCTGACAAAATAGGTCCTGTGTCGGCTCACCTTAGGGTTAAACCTGTGCCAAGGCTGGCACAGGGAGAACAGCAAAAATATAGGACTGTGACTGAGAAGAGGAACAGGAGCTCCTTTTGCAAAAAGGCGGTTGATTAGGCTAATTGTGCCATGAAACTGCATTTTCAGGGAGGGAAACAAGCGGTGAAATTCTGTGCAGTGAGATTTGTGGTAAAAGCACTGCACCAGGCTGCATTCAACTTACTCGTGTCCCCCAGTTTCCTAACTTCTAAGGAGCATTTCAGAGTTGGATTTGACTTTATTCATAAGAGTACATCAAAGCAGGGGGGTCATTACTGACTTGGGTATTTTTTTTTTCACTGAAAGTCCTGGTGCTAATGATGCCAGTCCAGACATCTCTCAGATGTACTCTGAATACAAAATTTCAGCTTTGTATGATTAACTTCAGGCTACAGTGGTGCAATCTCCTCTTCTGGAGAAGGGCCTGTGACAACCTAGGAGTTTGTTATCAGGTATATTTTCCCAGAAAGCTGTTGTAAAACACAGGTGATTTCCAAGCATGCATGCTGTTCTGGACACAGTCATCTCTGCCCACTTTAGTGAGGTAGAATCACACAATAGTTTAGGTCGGAAGAGGCCCTTGAAGGGTCTGCTCCAACCATTTCTCAAAGGAGGACCTACAGATCAGGTTGCTCAGGACCTTATTAGCTGGAGATTTTGCACACTCTCAGGTCCTCCTTTTGAATATTTGACCACTGTCACAGTGATTGCATTGAGTAGGCATTTCCTGTAGTGCTTTCAACATGAGAGTCTGGGAGGAGTCTTAGTCCATCCTCTTCATAGCCTTCAATTTAGTTTTTGTAGGCAGCAATAAGAGTCTTATTTAGCCTTTTCTTTCCAAGGCTGAAAAACCCAAATCCTTCAGTCTGTCCTTGAAGACAAACTTGCTTTAGGGATCTTAAGGAAACAGGAAGCCAAACTTCAAACTATCCAATGTGCTTCAGGGAGAACCTTCAGTTTTATTAAAGATTTCTGATTCACTCAGTACCTCTATTTTCCTGAATTAACAACAGCAACACTAATTTATAAAGTTTGAAAAAAAGTATTAAATTTTATATTTTTTTAAATGAAATACCCTTTCTTGTCTTTTACACTAGTTTGGTTTTTTTTTTGGACAAGTATTTTTAAAAGAAACATTGTTTTATTCTGCATAGAGTAGCAGATACAGTATGCCAGAAGGATGAGCATTTTTTCTGTTTGTGCTGTGAAAGAAATTACTTTCGATTTCTGTGGGGTTTTTTTATACTATTATTTTATTTTTTTATTTTATTTCCAGCAGAAGATGTGATACACCGATAATCTGAGGTGATTAAACTACTCAGGCATGTTAGATCTTTGCCAGCTGTTCCTTGTGCAGCTGCTGTCAGGGCTGGGCTCTGTTGTGACTCAAGTAATGGTAAAAGATAGTTCAAGTTTTGCTGTTGTTTTCTAGCTTGACAAATGTTAAAAGGTTTGACCTCATCTGACACACCAGAAATATCTGAATCATTGCTATGCTTCACTTACAGATATTGTATTTTTTCCTCCTGAAAATACTTGATAAGCCATTCTCTCCAGATTTGTTCACACTGACTTGAATACCTCTGTCTAAGAGCTTAAGATTTTTACCTCTTCTGGGGCTTGTACATACAAACAAACATTTATTCTTTGGGTTCTTTGTTTTTTTTTTTTCCCTCCAGTTGTCTATTGTTTATTGGATTTTATTTTTCTTGGGAGCAATATATAGGGCTGCAGCAGCGTCGTGGATTGACACCTCATCCACAGCTTAACTGAGAACTTTTACCACTAGTTTTCCCTATTGTTTGGTGAGATAAATATTGGGGATGCTAATACTGTTTGAGCTGGACACAAGGTAACTGCACAACCAGTCACTGTTCATTATGCTTTGGGTTTTTCAGTCTTTTATATGGAAGAGTATATTTACCTGGATGTACAGAAAGGTAGCATCTTACTTAAATAATGAATAATCATTTATGAACTGTTAGAAAGCATCAAGAAAACAACCGCATAGAAAGTGAACGGTCCAGAGGGGCAGTTGTATGAGGAGTTGTTGAGGTCGCTTGATTTGTTCACTTACAAGGGGAGACCTCGTAGCTGTCTGCAACTTCCTTATGAGGGGAAGAGGAGGGGCAGGCACTGATCTCTTCTCTCCAGTGACCAGCAATAGGACCCAAGGGAATGGCCTGAAGTTGTGTCAGGCAAGGTTTAGGTTGGGTATTGGGAAAAGTTTCTTCACTTGGAGAGTGCTTGGGTGCTGGAACAGATTCCCCAAGGAAGTGGTCACAGCACCAAGCCTGGAAGAGTTCAAGGAGTACAATGCTTTCAGGCAGAAAGTGGGGCTGTTCTTTGCAGGGCCAGGGGTTGTGTCCCTTCCAGCTCAGGATATTCTGTGATTCCGTGTGTGATAACAGGGTTTAATGAGTTAAGATACATTTCAGATATACAGCTGAGGCTTCTGCTGTTGAGGTGGCCACTCATTTCTGACCATACATGTTGATTTTGGCATTCATTGATCCCTTGCTGGAGTAATTTGACTTGCTGAGCTGCAGGAAAAGTAACTCCGCACACCAAAGTGTATCATTTTCTGCCAAATTAATGAGTTGAATTACCTCTGAAAAATGCTTGACAAGCATGAAAGGTGGTGCAAGAAATGAAGCTGGAAAAGGCGCCTTGTGTGAGGGCAAAGAAATGTATGGAAAGATGGCAGGGAGGAGTGGATCCACTCCTTCGGGTAGCAGCAAGCTCTTAGGTCAGCTTGAACTCAAAGACTGGCCAAGTAAAACTGGCCTCTCATTTTTTTGTTTTGCCAGGTTTCTGCCTTGAATAGGCCAAAAAATTGATAAGTGCATGAAGTTTGCAGATTCACACAGGAATAAATGACTGGGTTTTGTTAGTTGTTTTGTAGCAATATTAATAGAAACTTCCTTTTTCTTGCAAAACCTCCAAAGACACCTTCACACTTCCCCTGCAACCACACCTACAGGCAGTAGTCTTGCTGTGCATTATTGATGTATTACGTACCATCTTTCCAAAACAAATGTCAGTATTAATATATGAAAGTGATCCATCATTTCTGTCCAACAAATAAAGCACAAATGATCTCATCCTGATCTTGCTTACTCTGGGATAAAGCAGAAGTAATTTCACTGGATACAAGCATTACACCAGTGTAAAACTGCTGGAGTTAGATGAAAACTGGCATTGACAAAGAGCAATTACAATAAAAAAGCACCAGATCATCCTTTGAATTGTAAAATATTAAAAGGCTCTATTGTTGACACACAACTTTTAGCTAATGAGTGTTCAGGCTTGGTGGCCCCCCTGCCCCTGTCGCTATGACATATATTTGAGAGGATCTTGCTCTGTCTATGCACTGGATTAGGAATCAGCTGTCATTAAGGAGCATTTCACAGTGTAAAAGGTTCCCGGGTGCGATGATGCACACAAGAGGCAGCTGTGGGGATTAAGCTGGCTGGTAGCAAGCATTTGTATTTACCAGTCTGGTTAACTTCAGATCAGCCTTCAAAACATTTCCATGGAAACGAGGGAAGTTTTGGTTCACTGTAAGTGGCTTAATTTACTTTCTAACTGTATTAAAATAGAATACTAAACAGAGGCAAAACCAACTGTGAAACATATTTTTGATAATATGATTTTAATCAGTCACAGCGTTTAGGGATTGTTTTTCCATACCTCCAGCCTGCAGTTATGGGTGAAGCTCTCACTGAGCAGTTGTTGCTTGAATCTGCAAAGACATGAACAAAATAAGTCAGGAAAGGAACTGTGGAACAGTTAAGGGTCTTAAATCTTTGGGTTTGGTAGAAAATAATGTAATGTCTTGCATGCTTTCCTGTGTTTTTTTCTACGTGGCATGAAACTTGAGAGTTAGGAACGTGCTTACATCCTGGAAACTTCTTATATATCTACTATTTTACTGGAATGTCATGTGTAAGTTTTGGTATGACAGAATAGTCACTTGTCCAGTCAAAGAGATAAATGACATATTGATGTAACATAGAGAAATGTACTAAAACTATGTTTTCCTCTAGCATTGCCATCTCTAAAGTCACATATAGACAGCTAGCTGCAGGAAGTTTAGATTTTCATACAAATAAGAGGTGCATCAGACTGGAAATATTCTCAACCTGTAAAACACCAAAGTGAGGGGAACTGTAAGCTGCCTCACGAGGGTGAGGTTCTTGCTCAAAGTGCCTGTCTGTCTCTCAGCATGTAAACACCCAATTGCAAAGCGTTCTGATGACTCAGGAGGTGTTTTCCAGTAAAAGTGATTCTTACTTCTGTAATGCTGGTAATTGGTAAATGTGTGAACTCTCTGAGAAAGACCCTAGCTCTAATTATACATGAATAATTATCAGTCTGTAAATCAATTTGGCTGACTCACATTTGAAACTCAGGGTTCTTCTCTGAATTTCAATACCTCTGAATTTTTGTCTAAAGTTATATGCTAGGAGTAGTCAGAGGCAGCAGGGAAATTGGCTTTGATGTTTATCTGAGATTGGAAATGAGTACGGTCTTGCATCTATAACATCAGGGAGGAGATGTTCTTTTCCTCCATGGTGTGGAGCTGAAAGTGCTGTCAGTACTAATGCTCAAGTCCTCACTGGGCATTTGTGCCTCTGCCAAGTGGTAGGGTCACCATTTTTCATATGGGACATTGAGAGAAAGAAGTGCTCCATGTTTTTTTTCAATGTCACAAAGGCTTTTTGCAGCTGAGGGAGTTATATTCATGTTAAGCTTGATCTAAAGCTTAACTTTTCACACCTTTCCCATTGCTCATCACTTTAGTCCATGACAAATGAGCTCTATCTATCAGGTCTACCTAGAGAAGCAACAAAATGTCACATACCAAACTCCAGGAACATTCTGATGATAAACCATAACAAAGAATTTCTATTTCCATAGAAAACACGGTCAACCTTAGTTATTAAAACATGTTGTAACAGGTGGCTGGGGTTCCAGCTCTTTTCCATACCTCCCTGGACAGGAATGTGTGCAGCTGACTGGAAGCAGCTGTGTGTGAGCTTGGGGAACTCCGACCCTCTGGCAGCTCTGCAAGTGGCTTTAATCAATAGCAACAGTGGATGGAGAAATGCAAACACAATGTGACTGAAATACTCTGAAGTACTCTCCTTGGTAACTATAGAATTTAGAAGAAAACCATTGATGGCGTGGTGATATATTTTAAGGCAGAAAACCTGAACAGACTGGCCTCTGATCCTGCTGACATATGCTTTAGAGTGAGCATGGAGTGTAATGCTTTAAAGTAATTTGAGTTTCTGTGTAAACTCTCCTCCAGTTACTGGAGTCAGAGGAAATAGCAAAGAGACATTAAGTTTCATGTGAAATGAAAGGTAGGATGCTTGTCTCCGTGAGTGCAAAAAAAAGGTTTGCAAAAGGGAATGCAATGTAGAAAAAAGCTCAGAAACCAGAAATCTGTAGTGTGCAATGACACTGTGAGTATCCCCAGATGGGACCATTCATGTGTTTAAAAGACACAAGCTTACAGGCTGAGACCCATATTTTTTTAATAAAAACTTTTAAATGAAACATTCTCTTCCCTTCTCACCACAAAATATAATTTCTTATTTTTAACCTGTGTTGCTATAGTGACTTGTTTCTCTGTTAAATCTCCTTTATGTCCTTACAAACTGAGATCCTAAGCCTTCCTTGATAAATGTGTGGGTTGGAGACAGAAAGAAAATTATTTTCTGCTTGCCACAGTCATTTGACTAGTGCTGCTGATGTAAAGGAGAGAGACTGTAAGCTTTCATTATTAAATTGTATCAGAAGCAAAGCAAGCTGAGGAAACACTCTGAGCACTGAAAAATTATAGCGGTCCTGAAATGGTTTGGAAATAGAACAACTGGGGAAGGTTTAAAATGTATGGGGTTTTCTGTGTCAACAGCAGGTGTGAGCAAAACACAAGCCAGTTGGAAGGTAGCTTTGTTCTTGATGATGCATTTTGGAAGCTCTTGCAGTTTTAACAACATCCAGATATCTCAGGCAGGGGCTGGCTGTGAAGGTATTTTATGGAAATCTGAAGTATATCATGCTCCAAGAGAAATGATACTGCCACAGAAGGGTTTTCTTCCACCCAGAGCAGGCCATGAGTTGACAAGAGCAGAATTAGGCATAAGGGCTTTTCCACATCAGCAAGGGGCAAGTTTGCAGTTTATTTAGTGAAGAGATAGAGCTTATGTTAGTTTTAAGTGGAGCACAGGTGAATATGCAAATGTAGTGTACTGATGAGAAAAGAGCCAAGACTGCAATGAAGGTGTACAAAGAGCAGTTGGGTACTGGTTTGTGACCTTACAGCATGACTCTGTAAGCATCAGGAGTCTTCAGAGGGCTTTGTGGAGTCCAATGTCAGCATGGGAAGCTGGATGGGGGAACCTGAATGACTGTGAGGTCTCCTTCTCCTTGTCCTCATCCTCATGGCTCTGGACAGCACCATGGGGCACCATCCACCACCTCCTTGGAGACCTTCGAGGAACAGGAGATGCTTTATCTACTGTCTGCAGTCTGGTTTCTTGCCCGTCTGTTTTTGACACTATAATTTTGAGTCTCTTCCTTTTTTTTTTTTTTTGTTTCCTGCAGTTGTTTCTGCTAGTATTAATTAGTCTTTCTGCTCATGGTTTGTTTTCAATTTAGCCTGCCTAGAGGGGCTTGGAGGTTTTTCTCTATGAGAAAAGTGTCTGCCCAATTTGCTAGGCATTTGTAACCAAGCCCACTGCTGGTTAGTTCTCATTGTTGATCAAATCAGTAGATCATCCACAAATAAATAGAAGATTGAAACACCTCTCTTTCCTAAATTGGTTTCTGGGATTTTGTCTACTAAAGGAATTAATTTCTGATGGCAATTATTGTTCCACTTAAAAATAATTAGCTTTATCTTCTACTTAGAAAATATAAATTAGGCAGCTCTCTTTGACTTGATATTCTCAGGAGTACTGGGAAGCTAAACTCACTGGTATTGAGAAGACTTCATATTTATTAGCTTAAAAACTGCTTCTGTAATCTGTCTAGGAATGTCTGGGGGAAAATAACAATTTATGCTTATAGAAAAACCATATATTTAATTTTTTAACAAAATGCATAATTTAATTCTAGCTGACTGTAAGCATGGATTTCATAAGCAGGGATCCCAGTGCTTTATTTCCTTTTTATTTCATTTAGAAATTTAAAAATATTTCATTATTGTTGGCCCCTTTTTGCTGTCATCAAGTGAAAGCACAGCTCTTCCAGTTTCCTGCTCCCACTATGAAACATGCTCAACTGCATGGTCCCCAAATAGGTACAAAGTAAGCTATTACAAAAGGTAAAAATCATGTTCAGGTACTTCAAAGATTTCTTTAAATTTGTTTAAATGTTTTGAGAGCTTCTTTAACACAGGAGTAACCTCTGGCAAAATTTATTAACCTTTGATATACATTCCTCATTTGATTTGCATTCCTCTTCTAAGTTATCAGTTTCTAATTCAGTTTTTCAATTTGAACCTCTGAAACAGAGATATGGGACCAGACTCTTTGCTGATGCAAAGTGGCTTGTGTTAGTTCCCAGCATCTGAGAATTTGACTTCTTACCTTTCTTTTCTACAGATTTTCTCAAATGAGGGTTGTTTATTTATTTATTTATTTTTTCATTCTAGAACTATATTTTCAGTTGCATTAGTAACATCTGGCATTAACTTTATCTTTCTGTGAGAGGCAATTGCTGGCTCTGAATGCAGCTGGGAACAAGCACGATACCTTTCACTTCAGCTGCACTGCATTTGCTTTTAGCATGGCAAGCTGTCAGCGGAGAGTCCAAAAACTTATTTAGGTTTAACATTAATGAGGTGATGCTGTGTGTCGCTTCACAGCTGAGGACTTTTCAGACAGTATTAGGAAGCTCCTACCTTCCCCACTTGTGTTTACAAATTCTATAAGGCAAAGTCTTGCCTCTGAAAAAATGGAATAATGCCAAGAAACAGTGAGCTAAGATGAATCTGACAAATAAGGAAAATTTTCTCACTGGAGGTCTGTCTATACTAACCATTAATTCTAGTGGTCTCTGCTGTTGGGAGTGGATCAGCATCCCTTTAAAAGTCATGACTATACTCAGAAAAATTGCCTTAGGGAAAAAATCAGCCAACAACCCTTCTTCATCATAGTGCCAAATCTTGTATGTTGAATCGTATCTGCCAGTTGTAGTGCCAGTATCTTTTTGTCTAAGTGGTCCTGCTTATCTGGAAAAACTTTGAGAGAGGAAACTGATTTCTAGTTTTTTCCATAGGCTGTTAGTGAAATATTTTATGAAGTGTCAGGTGCAAGGCCAAGCGTTGCATCTGGAAATAGACCTTGATGGCATCAGTGGCCCTGTTAGTCTAAGAGCTTTGTGTGGAAGGGATGCAACCTCATTTGGACTGTGTGCTGAGTTTCAGGGCTGACTTTAAAACCAGTGGTACGCAATTGCAAAAAGCAAAGTGAAGGACAAAGATGAAAATGCTGAGTAAACATGTGACGTGATCCCCTACCAGTCACTGACTGCTACCCATGAAATTTTCCAGAATTCTGCTGGGTTAGGCTGAGATGGAGTGAAAAATAAAATGAAACAGGCAAGAAGAAAGCCCAAAGAGTTAGAGAAGATGATAATGTTTTTAGGGAGAAAATGAAAACTGAGATAGGGAACATGTACCTAATTTCATAATATTATGTCCAAAATAACACTTGAGGCTTCTTTTTGGAGAAAAGTGATATTGTAGCATAGCTGAAAGTTACAGAACAAGACCAGATGCCCTGTGTGAAACATCACCACTGGAGCTGCAATATTTGTCAAGGATTTGGGTTTCTGTGATGTGAAGTGGAACCTGCAACCACTGTTCTGTGGTGGGCATATCCCTAGCAGTGTAGGATAACTCTGGAGCAATTGAGCCAGAGTGACTTCTGCCAAGGAGAGAAGAATGGAGCCCCTACAGTCAATCTAAAGGTTCAGAACTAAAGTTTTTTGACTTAAAAGTATTTTTTCTGTTGCAGTTAGGAGAAGGAAGATGAGTGTCTCCTTCAAGCTGAAGGCCTGGTTTTGTTTAACAGTAGGTTTAAATTAACCTCATTATAAGTGGGAGCTTGATGGCTTTTTTAGTGCAGGGATTTGTCTGTTTAGTTAAGATGGCTTCTTCTGTTCAACTGCTGCTAATTAGCATCTATCATTAACTGGTCCAGAGCTCGCAGCTCTATTCATTTAAATTATTTTTAGTGGGAACTGCACCCATTGAGACATTGGGTTAAATGTCAGTTTAATGAGGGTGTGTTCATTAGATGACTGTAACTGAAGCTCTGTTCATCTGTTGAGATAGGTAAAGGTTTCTCTACGTTCTCACTAAATTATTTGCTGAAACTGTGATCCTGAGTATGTTCAATTAACAGAAAGCCCATCAACGCTAGAGGAATCCATTAAGGAAGTGGGAGAAATAGACAAACAGAGGAATAATCTTTCAAATGAAATTAGGAACAAGCATAACTGTTTAGCTATTAAAGCTGGTTTCTTCTAAAAGGTGCCATTTCCACAGCTCTAGAAAATGAAATCTTTATCTGCTGAGGCAATGCAACACAGAGAAGCAGCGGCACAACCGTGACAGCCTCTGGCTTTGAATGACACCTTGCAGATTGAACCAGGGAGCTCCAGGATTGAAAGCAAGAGTTGATACTACATGAGCAGAAGACATTGCCAGCTTGCTTTGCCTGACTTCACAGTGCAGAAGCAGTGAATGACATAAGAGGCATGACACAACCCTCTCCTTTATGAAGATGAGCCTTACCTTGATGGTGTGTTCCCCTGGAGAGCAGGGGTAGTGCCCCTGCCTTGCCACACTTTGGCTGCAGTGTTTCTGTAAGGAGTCCCAACAAGTGGCATTGGGCACATGGCAGCTGTCTGGTAGCATTTTTCCAGCCATAGGACCACAATCCCAATACTTCTTCTCCATCTGTACACTTCTTAGGACTTATGTAAGTAGAAAATTGTAAGTGCATGAAGCCAAAAATATGAAAGAATACAGAACAGATGAAGTGAGAGATTTTGTCCTAAAATAAAACTTTCTTTTCTGAGTCTGATTTAGACTCTCTTCAGTCCAACTGGCATTCTTTACCTGCCCTCAACAAGGTCTGCAGGAGCTCATACCAAGCCAAGTCTCCAGGGGTGCCCCTGTGCTCATTGACCTTCAGCTGCTTTTGATGCCATTGACTCATTTCCCAGGATATTCTTCCCCTTGAGTCACCCTAATATCTCTTGAATTACATTTTTTTTGTGATCTTGTCACATTTGAAATTCACATATGACCATGTTGTCACATTTTTTTGTCACAATTTGAATCACATTTTGTCATCTTCTGACCCTTCTCCGTCTTTCTGTGCGAATGACACAAAGGCCTGTCCTTTATTTTCCTTTAACTTTTTTTTTTTCTTGCTTCTTGGTTCTGTTGTCCACAAATACAATTTTCTCTTATGTCTATGTTGGTGGGGCACAGACTTGCCCACCTAATGCAGGCCATTTTTATTTTGTCCAAGCAGTGATCAAGGGTTGCTTTTCTGACAGGTCTGACTGACATCTAGAGATCAATTCTAACCAACACTGAGACATGACTCTTGATAATTCATAGAATCATAGAACCACAGAAATGTTAGAAAACAACTTCTAAGGTAATTGAGTCCAATCATTAATCCAGCACTGTGAAACCCTATCCCCAAGTGCCACATCCACTTGCCTTTTGAACACTTTTGGGGATGGTGATTCCACCACTTCCCTGGGTCATCAATTCCAATGCCTGACCACCCTTTCGTTGAAGAAATTTTTTTTAATATCCAGCCTAAACGTCTCCTGGTACAACTTAAGGAAACTTCCTCTTGTCCTTCTGATTCCTACCTGGCTACCACCTCCTTTCAGGTAGTTGTAGACAGTGATGAAGTTCCGCTGAGCATCCTTTTCTTCAGGCTAAGAGGAATATTTTCCATTACTGTCACTATTGGTCTCCTTTTGAATGTAAAGTCATGAAAGGGAACCTTCCTATATCCATTTTGGTTGAATCTTGGAAATCTTTCTGTATACCTTCTTTTAAGGATGTGTTGTTTTTGTAACTTTAACACAGCTAGAAGTCTTACCCAGGCTCTTATAACCTGCCATGTCACTTAAGGCAATCTTATCTTCAGCCTTCTCCCATTTACATTAATTCAAAATTCATACTCAGGGGCATTGTCCTATCCCAGTATATTGACAACATCACCTCCTTCCTGCATTGTTTCATTAGTTCCTCTGTCTTTGTTTATACAATGTAATCTTGTTTTCATTTTGAACAACCTTCTTGTCTCATCCCCACATGGCTTGTCTTCTCTTGTTCATTTTAAATGTCAGCTCCCATCCTTGAAGTGCTGATGATACCAGCTCCCTTCCTCTTGTTTTTACATCTTCAAATCATCACCTTTCCCATGCTTAGCTTCACATTTGGAAGGAACTCTCTGAAGCAACAACAAAGCAACTTTCAAGTCATTTTATAAGTCTTTTTTTCCCTTTGATGCCTTACAGAAACCTTGACAAGTTGATAGTGTGCCAAGGCAGATCCTTTTCATGCTGACTGATAATTCTTGTATTCCCTGGCTGTCTGGGAGCCTCAGCTGTTTTCTGTTTCAAACAGGGATGTTCTTTTTGAGTCACCTACCTCAACAGGACCCTGGTCCATGGTCTGAGGGGCAGTGTAATAAGCAATGCTTCATTCTAAGCATAGATGAAGAACCACCTCAAACCTGTTCCACTCTGTCTTTCTCCTTTCCCCCTCTGCTCTAACCCTTACTACAACTCTGTTCATCTCAGCTTCGTAATATTGGTGATATAATCAAGAAGAGGCCACATCTCCTAGAAACTATCAAGTTGGACATCACCAAATATCATTTAGGTGATAATAGTATTGCCTAAATAAACAATATAATTTGTTTGGTAACTGTTTGCCATGGTTTCAGTTGGACCCAAGCCAGATAAAAGTAAAAAATGGCTTTCGTAGAACAGTGAAGAGGTCTTTGTGGCTTAACTGATTACAGTAAATGACTTATAAGGGACTGGTTCTTGCAGAGATGCTCTTCACAAGGACCTTCATCTGCTTGTTCTCCAGATGTGGGAGAATGGGACCTGAGCACTGGGGACATTGTGTTCAGCTTAAAGATAAGTTATGTTCAGAAGGTCTGTAGTTGTCCCAGGCAAGCAGAAAAGAAGGAGTGTGAGGCAGGTAGATAACATGCACCTTGAAAGGTTGATTGCAGAACTAGAAACCCTTTATCTTTCTCACAGAAGAATATAATCGACATAAAAACCTTGCATTTTGTCTTAGGTACAATTCAAATACTTTTTTCCCTTAGGTAGCTCCAGCCAATGATAAGTCTGTCCCTGGAAATCTGTCAGCAGACCCCCATTTCATGGTGGATGCCCTCAACTTCACAGTGTACTCAGAGCATTCATCCAGGCACGTGCGGGTGGGTGCCACAGCTGAGGGTGTTTCACAAAGATGCTGATCATCAAAAGTCTAAGGCTGAATGTCAGGATGTCATATTTTAACCAAAACAATTTCAAGGGGAGTTGGTTTTATAGAGGTTGTGAAAGGAGGGAGGCCTTGATTAGGATATTTCACTGAAGGAATTATAGGAAAAAATCTCTGAAATAGATATAGAAATACAGCATATAATTTCTAACTGAAGTCAGTGAGGAAGAGTTTGAATTTTGAAGTTAAAAGAAAGTGCTATGAAAACTGAACTAGAAGTCTTCTTGCTTATTTAAAGTTAAATCATCTCTTCTTTTTACTTCCAGAGTGATAAAGCCATTTGGGTTTTATTGACCAGTGAGTCTTGATCTGCCTGATGACATTTCCCAAGATTAATGTGTCTCTTTCTCAACAATGCATATGCTTCATGATGCATCACAATTAACCACTGCTACTTGGTATGACAAGGAGGGACTCTTTTTATCTGCATCTGCATGACTTCAATCTGCATTTCAAATGACAAGTAAACAGACAGGTCCCCTATCCACTTCTCTCATATATCATTTTGAAATGGAAAAAAAAAAAATTGAAATTCAGCTTAAATTCCCAGTAAGATGCACAATATTTTGCAAAGGGAATTGGCCTGGAAATATAAACAGTGGAAAAGAACAAACCAAACCCCACTATGTGTAAGGTACAGAACGCACAAGCATCTGCTGTTATTATAAATACTTGACTTTATAGCTTTTATTTATTTGTGTTGGTAGAAATGTGAAATTAATATTTATAAGCTCTCTTTAGTACATTTATAGGGTTCTTTGTTTGTTTTCAGCATAAATTACCAGGCTAATGCTGTTATTCAGGATTGCCGAAGTGTGTTTTTTAAACTCAGTGGGAATTTCACAACTTGACCCAGTTTTTCAGGGATGTACTATTATGCTTAACTTGAAATTGTGAGTGATCCATTTGTCTTAAACATGACTCCTCATATGTGTAAAGTTAAGCTTGTGTGCCTTTGGCTGAAGCCACAGAGTTTTTGTCATAATAAATTTACAAACATCTCAGTAACAGGCTCAGTTAGAAATTTTTAACTGTTTTCAGCAGTAGCTGAACATAACACATTAATAGATATTCATATTTACCTAGTAATTGTTTAATTAATTTTGTCACAATTTAATTAATTTTTTCACAAATATTTTTATCACAAATATTTCATTGGTTTTGATCACAAATATTTTGATCTTACTACATAAGATAAATTTTGATTTGATCAATGCTTTGTTCATTTAATAAGATTGCTAGTGGAAGCAGCCACCAGAAATATAGCGTCCTTGTGAAAATAGACATATATAAAGTGTTTTTGTGAACATGTCTATTTTCTCAGAGTACTTTAGATGCAGATTCCTCCACTCATATAATGGAGACCTCCAATAGCTGTGAGGTTTAACAAATGCTTTGAGCCTAATTTTGTTAAATTATTTTCTTGCTTTCTTCATTTCCTCCCAAATATTCCCAACCGCCCTTGGTAATTTTATTTGCTTCTGGTCTTTATAAGATCCCTTGCTAACAGCCAATTTTCCCTTCTCCGGGGATTATTTCAGCTGAAGCTTGGTATTATGAATATGTGAAATGTATCTGAATATTATAATCTATGCCACAATAAAACCAAAATCAAGGTCTTAATTGGTACATCTTGAGTAGGGAAGGACTTGGCTTCATTGTAGAAGGTACAATGAAGGCTTCTTCTCCATGCACATTTGTAATAAGAAAAGTTGGCAAATTGAGAGAATTCCTAAAAAAGGGGGATGGTAAACAACATAAAGATTTTTATAGAGCCTTTTAGATAAATCATTTGGTGAAACCTATTTTAATACTGTTCAGGACTGGCCATTTTATTGCAAAAATGAGATATCAGAGCTCCAGTAGTATCATATAGCTGAATGACTTGAAACATTCTGATATGAAAAAAGATTGAATCAGTTGAGATTTTTCATTTAGAAATGAGAGGAATAAAAGTGAAGTGAGTGAAAAGATCTAAAATCTAGAGAAAGAAGTTGGATTCTTTTTTCTTTTTGGCATGAAATAGGCTATTTTGCCTGAGTAGGAACTGGAAATTGTGAAACTATGCCAGCAATTTTTTTAAATAATAGAAAGTGGCCATAGTAAGACATAAAATCCAAATAAAGTAAACAAAAAGTGAGTTTATGTGTGCATCAAAAATATCCAGTGTTACTATTGAGGGAAATGATCTGAAATTTCATGCCTCATGGCTTGAACCTGCCACCAGCAGACACAAGGATGGGGACAGGCTATTCTCCATCTGCCCATCAAGAAGTTCTTATTCATCTCCCTAATGAGTCTCTGACCGGTCACAGTCAGATGCAGAGTCAGGACTGGTCTTGGTGTTCTGATAATGTATTGTACTCCCTGTGAATGATTAAAAAAGAAATCCTTAATGTGATGTGCAGCTGCTTTAATTGAGTGCTGAAATTTATTTTCCTGTGCTATAAATTAATAAAGCAAGTGTATGTAAATTATTTGTTATTTTTGACTTGGTGTCAGGACAGCCCTCTTCTTCAGATAAGTAGAAACAAACAAGGTTTTAAACTTTTATTGCAATGATGAACTTCTTTGATCTGTATTTTCTGTCTCTGAGAAGTGAGATATGAAGACAAGAACTTAACCAAGCTGAGTTCAAGAGCTCCTGAATCTCAGTTTCCCCTCTGCCTTTTTTATGAAACTTTTTCAAAGCAAATTGCTTCATCTTTGGGCCTGTTTCCACATGATTTGTTCCAGAATCGAAGACATTGCTTTTTAAATTCAGCATGCCTGTTGGAAATCTAAATGCAAGCATTCACGTGCTTTTCTTTTTGGCTTTTTTTTTTTTTTTTTTTTTTTTTTTTTTTTTTTTTTTTTTTTTTTTTTTTTTTTTTTTTTTTTTTTTTTTTTTTTTTTTTTTTTTTTTTTTTTTTTTTTTTTTTTTTTTTTTTTTTTTTTTTTTTTTTTTTAAAGCATCCTTGAAGCAATTTTGATATCTTTTTCCACAAAGCCATTATATTGTGGATGATCTGGGTTCAAGGTAATCTGTATAAATATTTGCAATGTATTTAATCTCAGAACAGTTCAAAGTGTGACCATTTGTTATTAGAACATTTGGAATGCCAGGGTCAGGATTTAGTATATAAAGTCTTTTACATGCTCATGCGCATAGGCAAGGATGGAGATTTCATTTTCATATTTTCTGATACTGTTTCTATAAAGTGGGAATAGTCATTTCAAATGAGTACATAAATATTTCTGGTAAGAATGAACATCTTAATATCTACTTAGATCTGCGATTTTTTGAATTATCGTAAGAGGATATATTGTCAGATTATTTTCCTTATTTTTTTAAAAAATAAGGAAATTTCCTTTTTTTTTTTTTTTCAAAAAATAAGAAAATTCAAATCAATCTAACATTACTTATTAAAATACCACCTACAATAATAAGTTCTTTCAGTACTCTTAAAGGAGTTATGGTTATAATTTATCAAATAAGATGTCAATATCTGGTATTATTTTTGGAAAGTCTCAGCTTGTATTGTAGCACTGGCAGACAAAAGCACCTGTGATAGGAAAGTTTTCTTGGCCATATACATACATACATCAGCCTCAGATGTTCGTTCTACTTATTGGCATTTGTGTCTGAGCACTGCAGGGACATTTCTAGGAATACTTAGGACAATTCAGTTTCATCTTAGAATCCTAGAGTAGTTTGTGTTGGAAGGGACTTTGAAGATCATCTAGTCCAACCTTCTTGCCATGGACAGGGACACCTTCCACTAGACCATATTGCTTAGGCCCCCATCCAACCCAGCCTTGAACACTTCCAGGGATGGAGCATTATCCTTATCTTATATTCTGTCGACAGCTTTCCAATACCATTAAAGACATCATAGAATTGATTTTCTACCCTTATAGCTTCTGTCTTACAGCATAAGCTCTCATAATGAGCCTGAGCATTTGCTGTGTTTTCAGCCCTTGAATCAATATGCTCTTTCCCTGAGACAATTACAAACCTTATCTTTTCAAGATTTTCTTTCATCCTTATGTCAAGCTCCTATAAACCTGCAACTAGAATCATTTCTCCACAGCATAATCTGTGGTTACTTGTCTGTATGGAGTCCAAGTATGTCTTCTCTTCACGTAGTTTCAGCTATTGCATTATACTCCCCTACCATGGTCAACTAATCAGTAAAAACTCTATGTTGGCACTGGGTGCAAATGCCTCTTCAACAATGGCATGGCAAAATTTGCTTTTTTTTATTGTATTTTGACTTTTTCTCAAAAAATATCGAAAGTCTTTCCAGAGGTGGCAGATTGATTTTATAACTGGTTTTGTGTCTGTTTTGCTTCAGCACTCCACACTGCTTTTGCAAATTCCTTCTATTTGAGTCTGCAGTTCTGCAAATTCCTCTGGAGAGATTTTTCTAATTGTATCCATTTTGCTTCTCTTCCTTCCAGAACCTGCACCTGGGTTTTTTTGTGATCTGAAATCCCGGAAATATTCTGTCTTTTTTTTTTTTTTTTTTTAAGTTTGATAAATCCTCTTCTCTCCCCATTTGGAGCTCTTGTTCCCAATTCAATCTGATCTCCAGAATTAGGAATTTCACAAGTCCTCCAAAATTGCACATTTACCTCAACAGTATAAGATCTGTTATAAATTATTCAGCTATTTCCGCTTTCCTCTCAGTTCTGTGATGAAATGTATCTCCGTCAATAGCTTCATTTGTGTCTAGGAGCTCAATATTCATGTTTGTGCTGCACATTCTGATAAATGATTTTCTCAGTCTCAGTCACAGGCTGATGTGCAAATCTAGTACATCTGTGACTGAAGCAATCCAAAGAAAATCTTCCTGTTCTTATCTGTGCTTGCCAAACTGGCTTTAACTTCTTTCTGTTTCCTCCTGCCTCTCTAGAGAGCTCCAGTTGCTCAGGAGTTTTTACTGCTCCTTTTCCTATTCACCACTTGTCTTACATGTAATCTTTAATTTCTGTGGCTGTACATCCAGTGTCAGGTTGTTGGGGTGTACGTGTCATAAATTTTTAAAATCTGAGTTAGGCTCTTAAATACTAAATACTTAAATATAGCAAGAAAGTTAACAGATGCCAGAGAATTTTGTTGCTGCAGAACAAAGAAAGGATAGTGTATGGGTTTATACCATACACCAATCAGTCTATATTAGAAAGTGTGTCAGGGATGCAATTTTTAACACTGAAAAACTAAAAGGTACCATTATCACTACAGAACAATAAAGAGGCAAAAAGACTCTGTACTCATTTTTAATTTAAAATTTTATTCATGGTTTTAAGCAAATCTTTTCATAGCATCAAGATTAAAGCTCTTATTCTTACACAGAGAAATGTCAAGGAGAAGTCAAGAGTAATGAGCAGCCTTATAGGGAATTTTCAGGAAGGAAAGTTTTTTATTGTAGAAAATATTCATTAGACAGGATCCTGATGAACCAGGTGCTTGCTGGTCTTAACTCTTTTCAGCTTAAACAGCACCTATCCGTTTATTCCCTTCCTTGTCTTCCATTTAGTCATATGTTGGGCAGCAGCTGATAACCAGCAGGTTTCCTTGTGTCGCTTGTCAGGTTAATCAGCAGGCAGCTCATTCGCTATATGATTCCCACTATGCTGCCAAAGAGGAATCAGGGGACTTCAAGTGATTGTGCATTCCACTTCCAGGACAGCGGAGAAGCCAAAAACTGGATTTTGAACTTGTAGAATCACAGAGTGCTTTGAGTCAGAAAGGACCTTTAAAGATCATCCAGTTTCAATCCCCTGTCATGGGCAGGGATACCTTCCAGTAGATCAGGTTGCTCAAAGCCCCATCCAACCTGGCCTTCAACACTCAGTTATGGGACATCCACAACTTCTCTGGGCAATCTGTTCCTGTGTCTCACCACCCTCTCAGTAAAGACTTTCTTTTTTTTTATCTAATCTAATCTAAACCTGTCCTCTACCAATTTAAAGCTATTTCCCCTTTCCTATCACCACCTCCCTCTCCAGCTTTCCTGTAGCCCCTTTTAGGTACTAGAAGGTGCTAGGTGGTCTCCGTAGAGCTTTCTCTTCTCCAGGCTGAACAACCTCAACTCTCTGAGCCTGTCTCCATTGCAGAGATGCTCCAGCCCTGTGATCATCTTTGTGGCCTCTTTGGTACTCACTCTAACAGATCCCAGAGGGTTGGGGTTCCCAGAGCTGGATGCAGCATTCCAGGTGGGGTCTCATAAGAGCAGAGCAGAGGGTGAGAATCACCTCCCTTAACCTGCTACCCACACTGCTTTTGATGCAGCCCAGGTCTCTGTTGGCTTTTTGGGCCATGATTGCACAGTGCTGGGCCAAATTTAGCTTCTCCTCAACCAACACCCCCACAACCTTCTCCTCAAGGCTGTGCCCAATCAATTCTCTGCCCAGCCTGTATTTTTCTTGGGATCACCCTGATCCATGTTCAGAACCCTGCGCTTGACCTTACTGAACTTCATGAAGTTCACATGGGCCCACCTCTCAAGCCTGTCCAGGTCCCTCTGGATGGCATCCCTTACCTCCAGTGTGTTGATGGCAACAAAGAGCTTGGTGTCATTGTCAAACATGCTGAGGGTGTCCTCAATGCCAGTGTCTGTGTCACCAACAAAGATGTTAAACAGCACCAGTCCTAGTGTGACCCCCGAGTTTCACCACTCATTTACATTTTAATTTTCTCCTATTCCCAGCACTATTCTGGCAATCATATTTTTAGTGTCATTTGTTATGAGAAAACATTACATGTGATGATGGATTTCCATTTTCCAGACAGCTAAGTCTGTGATTGGCTCTTGGAAGCTATATTTGTGTTCCTTCTTTGGGAAAATATTTTGGAAACATCTGTAAAACACTATTTCAAATGTCTGGTTTTTGGCTCATTAAATATCAACGCTTTTGCCAAATATAAGCTGAAAAAACCCATCAAACAGTTTAGGGCACAGTGGATCTGTTTGCAAAAAAGCAGAAAATATTTGCCTCAATTGGTTCTCAAAAAGATTCATGTGATTTTGTGGAGAATGAGAGCTTTTCTCACGTATTTCTTAAAAAAAAAAAAATCATGTGTGGTTGAATCATCTTGTTGAATGCTTCCATTATATGGTAGAGTGCTGTTTGAGTTATGGACAGTCACTGACACAGCATTTAGAAAAAGTTGCAAAAGAAAAATCTCTTTTGAAATGTGAACTGAGGGCAACTTTCAGGCCATAGGTTCTAATAAATGAACGGTATATGTGAAAGATCATGAGCTGTTAATAATATCTTGTACATAGACTTTGCTATTTTTCAGCTGAGCGTGTTTCCAATGCCGTCAGTTTATATTTAACAAAGAATTTTGACAGCTTGTCTTTTAGATCTCATTATTCTAGAGGAAGCACATTTATAATGAACATGATCTGAAATACTGAATGTGTGATAACACCAGGAGTTTTGGAGATTTTGAACTGAGTCTTCAATAGTGGCTAAAGAAGAAAAAGAAATACCATGCTCCTTTTCTTAATAGATATGTTTTCCTTGTCCTGGATAGGTCATTAAAGGACCACATTCTTTGTGGGATCAAGGCACACATAAAATAAATTCAGATCTTCAGAAGGAAGAGAAGTGACCACTCACCCCCTCAATTAACTTTGTGTTTTTGTTAGTGCTTGAATTAATTCTGTCTTAGCTCCATTCCAGAGATTCTTGGATTTAGATGGCTGCTGCACTAGCAGTGACATTTCCAGTTTAGTTTGGAAAAGTAGAATCTAGTGTTAATTAAAAAATTACCAGTTACAACCCCTTCCTGCTCAATTTCCTTCAACACATTGTGAATGCTCAATTTTTTTCACTGTGTTTCCTCTACAGATGAGTTCTTCCATGCTAAATGTACATAGTGCTAAGAAGACTATTAACTTTTATTTTTAATCTAAGTAGAACAGCTTTGCAACCCTTTCACAAGTGGCAGGGTTAGCTGCATCCCTTATGCATACAAATGCAGTTCTGCGTGCATTAACCGAAGGGCATAATATAAAGATTCTCCATGGTTTTACTCAGACACTGCTGTCTTATCAAGAGAGATCCCCAGCAGGATGGGTTTCCTCAGAGTGAAACAAGATTCTGCTGAAAGAACACATCAAGGTTTACTGATCTATTTTTGTATCACAAGCCCTTTGCATGAGTACTGAATGTAGTTCGAAGGAGCTCTCAAAATATTACAATTTGTGTCTAAAGCCATAATTCAGTTTGCTTAAGGTAGTTGAAAATTTCCCAAGGATTTAATCTTACAAAAGTGGGTTCAGGCTTATAATGTTGCCCACGTGCACAAATATCTATTATAACTGAGCCCTAAGATAACAGAACGTCAGTGAAATGCACAAGTTTCTGCTATTCTTGTTACTTATTTTGTCTGTCTTCTGTGGTGTAGTTCACAAGTATACTATGAACGGGAAGGACCCAGGTTGTTTTAGGATTTGTTTAAACCAGACCCCACTCTCCACCTTTTATCCGTTTTAAATTTCTAGCCATTAAGGCCTGCAAGCTATTCCCTTCTTTTAGCAGGGTAAATCCATCACTTCATTAATCATTCAGCAGCTTGGTCTTGGCTGCGGGCAGGCTGCTGTGTGTCACACTCTTCTCCTGCTGCCCTTGATTGTTTCCCGAAGAATATAAACCTGCTAATATTTGAAGGAGGCTGAAGTGGTTCCTTATAAGCATAAGTCCCACTTTTGGTTGTAATAGAGTGATCTCTCCAGTTTGGCCTGTCAAAGTTTCTCGGGGCTCTAACTTGAACTGGCAGCTATAACTGGTGGAGATGAGACTGTTACAGCCTGTAGACATGTCCTTCTGGCCCTTGTATCTTCTGGTGAACGCCCATGGGGCAGCAGCATGAAATATGCTCCTGGTGGGCAGACGAATGGAGCTGGCAACCCCTTCAACCATTCTGTGTGTAGAACTTCCCTGGTTCATACGGGGAGGTGTGGGGTTTTTTTCAGGACTTTCTATGTGTGGTCTTCCAGCTTGAAATCTTGCTTAGCAACTACTTTGCTTTTGTGTCACATCAGTCAAAACTCCTGAGCAGCCATGAGGGTTTGCCTGATGGATCTGTCGAGCTTGTTCCTATGACTTAGTGACTGGGATTATGACACTGGTGTTTGGCTCACCAGCATCCACTTTCAGTTGTGGCTTTCTTTGAGAAACCACTGAGAACAGCAGTCCAACATAATGCACTGCTTTCCATAATGTCCATTAGGTGTCCCCACATGCTGGTGGCTCGTGGGCACTTTAATTACATCTTCTCAATTAACAGCAGTGTGCTCTGCATGCATTCATTTAATGGAGTCCTAGATTTCCATATTGAATACAGCACTGTAGCACTTTCACTTTCTGCAAGGAATTCTCATTACTCGGAAGAACTTGTACACTTGCAGACCACTCTGTCAGTTGCCGTGTCTGAACCTTAATTAACATTGCATTTTTAAGTAGATAATATATACAAAATGGTAATTCTGAGATGATAACCACCTGGCACATTCTTTCCTACCACTGTGCAGTTACTCTGTTTGCAATGCAGAACAGTAAGAGAGATTATAAGTAAATTTAATATACAGGCATAATGCCATCCTTCAGCTTTCTTGTTTGCAGCCAAAGCCACTGCTGGATCCCTTGTTAGAGCACTAAGTTTTTTCCACTTGTCTAACTTGTTCTGCCCTGAGTTTGTAAATAAGTCTACGGATTATTTGCTGTCTGAATCATTATCCTACAATTTGACAGAATCTCAAAGGGAGAAGTCAGCTTCTCATAACACCAAGGATAGGTTTTGTCTGTTTATGTGTGTGTGTGGTAATAGGAATAATCTGCATCTCCTTTACTCCCCTCCTCATTTTTGTGTTTTCTTGTCCTTTGTCCTTAGCAGGGTGAAGTTGATTAGCATCTGCAGACCTCCTGACAGCACCACATCTGTAGCCTTCTAGCCTAGCTCACCTTTAAATGCTGGTTTAATGTGATAAGACCATTTTTATTAGTTAGGAACCTTTAAGTTAAAATGACAAGCCATCATAAACAGGTGAACTAAATCCAAACTAGGTCTTATTACTAGAGCTTCTCCTCATAATCTTCCATGCATTTATCTACTCAGTATACTTTTGAGACATCTCCTTTTTGAGACATAACACAGAAAGGACATAAGTGTCTACCATGGGGTTTTTTAAGAGTTCATTGTGCGAAATACTGCCTTCACCTTGGCCAGATTTGCAAATCATCTTGTGAAGTGCCTGCACACGCAAGGAGGTTTGAACATGCAGGAGTACAGCCAATGAGGCGACAGCCTCTTAGAATGTCATAGCATCATTTAGTTTAGAACACTGAGTCCAACTTTTAACCCAGCACTGTTGTGTTCGCCACTAAATCGTATACCCAAGTGCTACATCAACACACCTTTTGAACTTTTCCAGGGGTGATGATTCCACCACTTCCCTGGGCAGCCACTTCCAATGCCTGACCGCCCTTTCAATGAAGAATTTTTTCCTAATATCCAATCTAAATCTCCCCTGGCAGAATTTGAGGCTATTTTTTCATTTTCAGTCACTTGTTACCTGGGAGGAGAGACCAACCCCCACCTTGCTCAGTCAGTTTTCTTTCATTGAAAGTCAATGTTGGCACATTCAGCCTTACTTCTCTCAAGACAGGAGGTGAGAATTCTCACCTAGGCAAGAGGAGGTGAAATGTAAGTTAAAGCTTGAGCAGGTTCAGACATGAATTCCTGTCCCTGGTGAGAAGCTCTCAATTCCCAGGCTACAGACAGTTCCAGAAGGAGGCAATCTTGTAATGAGCTATGGGAAGGACTTCCTCAGTGTGTCTAATAACATACAACATCGTGGTCTTGTGCCTTGCAGAGACATTTTGATTCATCTCCCAGATGATATGCTTAGTGTTAGGGCAGCAGGCAAGGACAGTAACTCTGTCCTCCACTCCTCTGAATGGCATGAAGGGCATTCAGCACCCCAGAGGTGGCCACTGAACATTAAACTTGGCTGCATGGAGCTAAGACTCCCTTAGCAGCAGGGACCTGTGTGTTTCTCCATAGGCCTTTGTATTTTACACCCCTTTCCCAATGCTCTCCATAATTCTGGGAAAAGTGTGGTGCTGGTGGTATAGAAGATCTATCTCTGCCAGTGCCAACAAAGGAGACTAAAATCTATTGTTGCTTTTAAAATTTGTAACCTACACATAGTGAACTTGATATCTGGACACAAGTTTGCAAGTCCTTGTTATGCTTGTCTGTCATTGGGGAAATTTTCAATAATTTATTTCAGATAACTAGTATTTATTATTTGTCTTCTTACATTGGTGATATAATTTGAAATATTTGCTCTTAATTTTAAAAAATGAAGTTCAATTTCTGACATGATTTACCATTGCAAGAACTGATAGAATATCATTATCTTGTTAAAAACAATGCCTGGCTTTTTCTTGCAGCAAGCATAACAAAAGGAATATAGTAAACCAGCTCAGCCTATCATGTTTGATTTCATCGAAGCATGGTAGAAATACTAGCAAAATGATCTTCACAACTTTAATGTCCACAAAATAAGTACCTATAACACATGAAGTGAAATACCAAGGACAAGAGAGGGAGTTAGTGTCAGAATCATTGTCAATGCTCTGTTTTCATGGTATTTGTCTACTTTGGTTTTTTTAGGGACAAAAAGTATTGGCTTTGTGTCAATATTTACATTGTGCTAGAAACAATACCCAAGTAAAGTTCATTGTTTTCCATTTCTTATGAGTGTTGTTCATGTTCCACTCCACAATTTAAGGCTGTTTTAACAATAAAAAGAATTAGCAGCTGACTTCTGTAGATGTGCCTGCACAGCCTGTGTTGTCCTCAGGCTCCAACTGTGACCTCACATCATTAATTCAGAAGGTGACTATAAAAATTGTTTTAAAATAAAACTTGCAAAGTTAATTTTGTTCAACCATATTTACTGAGAAGTTGATGTTTGCAGAAGGCTGATTAACAAAGCATGTTCTTTAAAATATAGTCCTGCATTACTGCAGAACTTTGGAAAGAGAAGACCTACAACACTGAAACTGTTTCTGGATCATTATCTATTAACAGAGAAAACTAACCAATAAAACTATGAAAAATAATGCAAATCTGACCACTAGACCTTTGCCCAAGAACAAGTTCTGGCTGCAAGGAAAGAGATGCCATCAAAATTCCTTGAGTCCTCTCAGGTTTTCAGTATCACCTTCTTACATGAGGGGTGCTCAGATTGGGATGTAGTTTCAGTTTGGGACACCTACATTTAGTTGTTTCAGCTCCCGTTACAACCTCTCATGAACAGAGGTTGAGTGAACGCAGTTGGCACTGAAGTGTCTGTGTTCCCAGAGTCAGCTGGGAACCTGCTACCAGGTTTCAACAAACCCTCTACCACCCTCTACCATCCACAAGTCAGGAGTCTCATGGAATCTTAAATGCCTACCCAACCTATGTTCTCATCTCCAGAAAGGCCCAACTGTCTGTAAGCCCAGTGTCGTACATGCCAACTTGCTAGCTTTAGCATCTGTGATATCCAGCAGATGTAAAAACCTTACTTCATCTCCAGAACACATCTCAGTTCATAGCTAGGCTTGATAGAAGTCCCTAAAGTTTTGGTCCTTTGTTTAATTCTCTGGCTGTTTTACTGTCAGGAGGTTGATGATGTTGGCCTTCCCTGCCGCCTCCACCCCCATCCCCGCTGAGCCAGCCTGATTTAGCATTTTCATTTCTAATGTGGTTGCTCTGAGCTCCTTCTGTGTCTTAAATTGAGATCTTCCTCTGCCAGCACTGTCAGCAGACCACGATTATGTGGAGCTATATTAATTTTTTCTTTGTTTTCTGTCATAAGACAGTGGAGCATATGCTATGCCAATTCATGAGCTGTGGGTCACTTCTTCCATTAGCATTTGTACAATGCCCTTTAATTAGCATTTTCCTTTCTGCAACCATGGGTTTTCCTGCCAGACGTTTTTAAAGATGTTGCACTAAAACTTTATGAATTATTTCCCTTTTAAAAAATTTTATTTTCTTAATAAGCACAATACTATGCTTATAACACTAATCATCCAAATCAAAATTTGGTATAAAGAGTGATGAACTTGGGAACATAATTTTTTCTTGAAAACAGTTCCTCCTGCTGTCCTGTTGCCTCAGCTATAGAGCTGAGAGCCCCTCTTTGGAAACATCACAGTGTTATTACCCTATAATAATCAGAGAAAAAGAATTTGCAAATTTATTTTGTCTCTGTCCATGGCAGGGCAGTTGCACTAGATGATCTTTAAAAGTCCCTTCTAACTCCAAACACTGCATGAGTCTATGATTTATGAATAAATACATAAGTTCATACGGAATGACAGCCTAACTTACTGAAGTTTAAAAGAACTTGTACTGAGCCCATAAACCAATCAGTTACATGAGAATGGAGATAATGAGAACAGTAGAGAGATTTGTGACCTGTAAGAACTTGGGTAAGGGATACAAGATTTTCTTCTTCCAGAGGAGACCAGCAGATGTCTATGAATTTCCATGAAGTCTCTTAGCTGTTACTAAACCCATGGGAACATAAAGTGAAGCAAATTCAAGCATGACCAATGAAGTCTTTTGGTGTTCGTTGAAACCTGCAATACAAGGTTAGACCAATTAGTGCAATGACTGTAAATGTTAAATGTAGACAACTAAAGTCACTCTAGTGACACTCCAGTGAAAGGGTTCATTTAAGTTATAATTTATTATATCAGAGTAGCAATCTTAAGGATTATACCAGATGTTGTGACAAATATGTTCAAGGGTCATAAGCCAGAGTTGATGAAAGTACAACCTGTAATAATTTAAACTTGCATAGAAACATTCATTATAAGTGTTTAACAAACATTAATTAATTAAGCTGTGTAACACCCCACTGTTAGCCTTTGGGTAAGTCAAAGCTTTAGTATCTCAATTTTGCAGAAGGTTAAGCTGAAATGCGGAGAGATATATTTGCCTGAGGTCACACAGCAAGTCAGTGGAAAAACTGTAAATAGAATCTGCAATCTGAAGTTCTCATTTCCCTGTTTTTGCCACTTACATTACACTTCCCACTAGTAAAACGAAGGGGGAGAAAGCAGCAACTGAAGTGCTGAGACTCAGAATATAGTTAACCCAGTTTTCTACACGTGTTCTGGCTTTTTTTTTTTTTTATTTTTTTTTCCCTGCAGCTTAGGCACATATCAAAGAGGTAGGTTGGCTTTAAATTATTTGAAACTTTAACTGTTCTCCATCTACATTTGGTATGCTTTATTTTAGGTGCAAACATTGAAATATTTGATCTCTTCAGAGTTAAATATAGTTTATAGCAACCTTCTTGAGTTTCAGGCGTGCAACTTCACGCAGTCAACCTCCATCCCCTGCAGCTCTTGTGATGCTCTGTGTTTGCCCACTGCATCGACATGGTCCTTCGGTGTGCTCATTGTCCTTGCTTAGCATGGCTTGTGGGCAGCTGCTCCAGGAGTGCAGGTGGGAGATGGAGATGGAGGATGTAGCCCTGTAGTCACATATGTTTGACTTTACAAAGCACATCACTAAGAATGAGAACTGAGTTGTCACTTGGTGACTCTTAGGTTACCTGGGGTTGTGTGCTTTGGTAGCAGAATCAAGCTGGTGACTGAGCACAGAAGGTGATGCCCTGCTAAAAAAGCAGAGCCTTGGGCTGAGCAGATATGTACTCTTCCACTAAGAGGAGACTGTGAGGTGTTTGCAGGGAAAGGGTGAGATACAGAGGGAGAGGTGTTCCTAGGTAAGACCTCAAAGTGAAAAGCTTAAACAAGATAAAGAGATGCTCTGGTAGGTGAAAGACTGGGATGAAAGATTGCTTTAATGTTTTGTCTTAGCTTTATATTTAAAGTGGTGTTCAAAAGGGATTGTGTATGAAGGTGCTTCTTTGTAAGGTGAAGAAAAAGAAGAAAAAGGACAGGAAGAAATTGCTATTAATTCCTAATAAGTTGCCATGGGGTTTTCCTAAAAATGTTCATACATCGCCTGGGGAAAATGTGTCTGAGACAGCTGCAGATATTCAGCAACCCAGCCAGGGCCCACTCTTATCAGGTATCTCTGAGAAGCATCCAGTTTGCTGAAACTCTAAAAACCAAGAGAAACTTCAGTCAAAGTCTGCAGGTCCCAAAACATGTGCTCCAAGCACTAGATCTTCCATTTACCCTACCTATTTCCAACCTACTTATGTGCAACAGCAGTGGAAAAGCCTGTATGAAAGTAATTTGATTTAGGATTATAGAATGACACATATTTTCCTGGTTCTGGTCTGATATACAGCATTTCCCTCCATACTGGGAAATTGGCTTGTAGTTGGGTCCTTCCCAAACTAAAAAGAAAAAAAAAAAAAAAGAAAAGTAAGGTAATATATAATATGATTTTTTCCTCCATTGCTCTTGCCTCATAGATGAAAATATACCTGCAGTTTTCATTTGGCATTTTAAAGTCAAATTTTGTCAATTTTCCCTAATTATCCTTATTTAAAGAAAAAATAAACACCCGAGCAACAAACAAAATCACAAAATAAATAAACAATAAAACTGAACAGTTTCCAATATTGAACTCTATTGTTTAAGTACATCTCGGAGCCATTCAGAGGAAAGTCTGTTCATAATTTCTGTGACACAGAGGGTGTGAGATCCTCTGATGGGGTCAGAATTTCACAGTAATAACTGTTAACTGCTATACAGAAACAAGGGATAATCTCTTCAGTAATGACTTTGAATCCAACTCTCCACAAAATGAATAAAACCTCATCCTGAATGTATATTATTTCTATTTTTTCTCAAGCACTGGAACAGGCTATTGAGGGAACAGGTTGAGTCACCACCCCTGGAAGTACTTATAAGATGTGTAGATGTGACACTTGAGGATGCTTGAGGTTTAGTGGTGGACTTGGCAGTGCTGGGTTAGCAGTTGGACTTGATGACCTCAAAGGTCTTTGCCAACCTAAATGATTCTGTGATTCTATACTACATGTAGAGTGAAACACAGTGCTAAAAGAAAGCTGGAGTTTTCTATTTAAGCTTATAGGAAAATTTGATATAAACCATCATTTTTCAAAGAAACCTCATTTTTTGAAAGACCTATCCTGAAACACAGGGAACCTTTCCTTGACCTCTTAGTACTTCCTCAGCTGTCAGTTTTGAACATTTAGTAAAATTATGAGCATTTTCTGTTCACATAGTTTTCCATCAGAAAATATCCTGGAAAGGTTCAATTATGTGCCTGGCTGTCCAGAGGTACAAAGCAGGCAGTGTGTGCTCATGATGCTGCTCTGACTCTCACAGACTGTGCATTGATCTGCAAGCCCTGGAACTACCCCAGCTCTCTCAGCCTGTCTTCGCAGGAGAAGGGCTTCATCCTCTGACCGTTTTTCCAGAGTTCCTTTGGACTTGCTTTAACAGGTCCTTGTTTTCCTCTGCCAAGGACCCCAGAGCTGGATGCAGTACTCGCAGATGGGTCTCATGAGTGTGAAGCAAACAGGCACAGCGACCCGCTGGCCACGCTGCTTTTGATGCAGCCCAGGACATAATTGGCTCTCTGGGCTGCAAGAAGACATTGCTCGGTCATGTCCAGTCTTTGATCCACCAGCAACTCCAAGTTCTTCTCAGCAGGGCTGCTCTTCATCTGTTCGTTACCCACCCTGTACTGATGCCAGGGTTGCCCCAACTCAGGTGCAGGACCTTCTACTTGATCTTTTTAAATTTCATAAAGTTCCCATGGGCCCACTCTTGGAACTTGTCCAAGTCCCTTTGGCTGGCATCCTATTCTTCAGGAGTGTCAACTACACCACTCAGCTTGTTGTTTGCAGACTTGCTGAGGGTGCACTCAATCCCACTGTCTATGTCATTGATGAAGACCCTGAATAGCTCTGGTCTCAGTACAGACCCTTGAGGGATAGCCCTCATTACTGATGTCCATTAAGACACTGACACCTGGGCCTTCACCTGGCTGCCATGATTTTTCAAATATGATGGAGGGTGGCTTGGCAACTACATCAGCCAGTTCTCTCAGGACTCTGGGATGCATCTTGTCAGGTCCCATAGACTTATGTACATTTAAGTTCTTCAGCTGACCATGAACCTGATCTTCTCTTACAGCAGGAGGGATTTTGTTCCCCTAGTCCCCATTTTACAGGCCGTCTACTTGAGAGGTGTGAGAAGAGACTATGCCAGTGAAGACAGAAACAAAAAAAGTTGTTGGTACCTCAGCTTTCTCATTATCCATTCTTACTCATTTGCAGTCTTGCTTATTGGGACGGGGTATTTGATCCTCAATCCAGACTGCAATTCTTATTTATGAATAAGTGACTAGAATGTGTGTGCAAAATTGTAGTAATACACTCAGTATCATCACTGAACAGGCTTAAATGCTGACTTTACTCTCTGACTGATTGCCTTCTAGTTTTCACTTAACATAAACATTGCTCACTTAGAAAGGGCTGAAGCAATTATTTTATCTTCTCTGTGCATAGCTAACTGTGTTGAATATTTTATTCTCCCTGCATTTTGGACAACTGCCTTTGAGGCATATATATTCCTCACTGAGATTTTTTGGAGAGCTCTGATTGTATTTTGGGTACAATGCAACAAACAATCATACTGTTATTGTACTGCAAAGACAGAAGTACTGAAAGTATGTTTCTTTTTCATACATCTAAATATCTATTGGACATTAATTACTAACCATTTAAGTATGTATTACAGCATGTAGAGTGTTCAGAACTTTTTTTGATAAAAAGATGTAATTTTGCCCAGGTGTGTACCTGCTTAGTAATGGCACCAAAGAGCCTCAAAGAGCTAACATCCTAGATGTACAAAGGATCGTAGGACCACTGGATAATTCAGGTTTGAAGAGTTGTCAAAAAGTTATCTGGGCCAAATGAAAGGGATTTGCTGAAGCTCAAGAATCAAGATAGGTTAATGTCAGGAACCGTATTTCTTGCTGCCTATTTTGGTACATGTTCTACCAGAGTATGCTGCTTTTAATAGATTTAGCAACATTTATCAACTGTAGGAAATTGGCAGCAGACTGCTTCTCTGGCTTGCACTGCACTGTTTCACTGCCTGCATGGAATAGAGAACTTGTTCTCTCTTTCTGCAGCAACTCTTGCTATTGGGTTGGCACTTCTCATGCACTAAAGGCTTATGTCTGAAAACCTTACAAACAGAGCTCCTAAATTTCTTTTTGACTTGGAATATCTTTGTATTACCCCTGCCAACTACAGAAATAAGCTTTGAGCTTTTCCTTTGTTGTTGAATCTCACTCCACCTTTATTAGTGCAGACCCAAGACAAATATGTGTGGAGGCCTGGGAATGAGATACAGCTGAAGTGGGAAAGGTGTTTTTGACTGCTGCTGCACTGAGGGATGCTAATTGGGGCAGGTTGGAGCTCACCATGACTGTGAAGCTATGTACCAGCTTGATAACTGGAGCTCTGCCATTTCTCATATGGGTCAGTGCCATAGTCCTGCTTTAGCTGAAAACTTGCCCAATTTCAAGGTAGCTTTTTACTTCTCATGCTTATTATCTTCCCTCTCTTGTCGTGGCTGTTTTTCTCAATATGGAAACATTTTTCTTGAAAAAAACCCCCACAACATAATTGCATTGGGTGAAGTATGTTATTTAACCTCTCTTTGGACTACTTCCAGCAGCAGGGCCACTAAAGCTCTTTACTGGCAGGCTGGTACAATCTCTGATCACTTCCCTGCTACTTCTACTGCCTGAATCAGTTTTCCTTCTTGAAAAACATCCTGCACAATTCGCCTTACTCCTACCTAATAATTCAGACCAGATGGCTGAAGCTGACCCAGCATAATCTACTCCCCAGGATATAAATGATGCCATTTAGACATACACTGCAATGTTCCCTTAGTTAAAAAAAGGACTTACAGCAAGAGTCTGCAACAACTGACTTTATTTTGATTCACAGTGTTCTGCCAGACAGTAGTCATTTGTGCTGTTACAGAACATTAAAAGGTACATATCAGACACTATCCTACACACAGACAAGAAGACTGTCCCAAATTTCCCAGAAAGGCAACAGCTTGTGTTTGCGTGTTGCCTTAGACCCCCATTCCACCTTGTCCCTGAATGCCCTGGAAAAACAGATGGGAATTATACTGCAAAGCAAGTCAGGGCACTGGCACAGTATTGGAAAAATGAATTCTATGGCTAAGGACCTCTAGAAGGAGGAGGAAAAAAACCCAACTTTCTTTTTATCCTACAGAATACTTGTTCCAGTTCCCAATTTGGTTCTATAGAAATATGATGCACAGAGAGCTCAATCCTTATGTAATGGCATTCTGTGTTGTTAATGCTATTACAGATAATTGCAAAATTGTGCAGCTATCTGCAGAAACAACAGAAAATTACTGCAGATATCAGAATATTGATGCCATTGCTAAATCATCTGAAGGCATAAAGTGAAGGGGGGGAAAGCAAGATGTATGTCTCAAGGAAATCCTCCCTCATTGCTAAGCAAAGATAAAGGTAACAGCTTTTGGAATAGCCGTCAGCACAGCGTACTATCTTCCTGGAGGTCAACACGTGCTGTATTGGGTAGGTGTCTGCAAATTCAGTGGATTTTGGATAAGGTTTCATGCATGGAATAGTTTGCATTGCTCTATGTGGCCACGTGTACTGTCAAGTCTCTGGGGAAGCAGCATTTGCTGACACATGCAGTACAACTTCAGACTAAGCGATGTACAAGATTATCCTTTTAAGCTTAATTGTTTGTGTTCTATAAAATATGGATGGTATCAGAAAGCCTGGCATTGTCTTGTTTGTTACTGGAATGTAGACTTTCCTCTTCTTCCCCTTACTTTTTTAAATGCAAAAGAAGTATAAGAGATTTTTATCTCCACTCCTGCACTGTTTTCCTTTATACCCTCTGTCTTCTGAATCCTGAGTTTGGTGTCTTGCAAATCTATCCAAGGCCAGGTATGATGGGGCTTTGAGCAACCTGTTTTAGTGGGAAGGTGTCCCGTCTGCATTTCTGAATGTGCATGAAAGTACTGAAATGCACTTGGTACCTTCTAGGGCTTCTCTGTGCAGGGGCTACCTGCTGATTAGGCTGATTTACACAGCTGAAGGCAGGTCATTAGTAGAGAGGGCACCAAAATGCATAAATAGGAAAAATCCTGATCACCTTTCCCCTCTAACTTTAAATCACGCTAGTACGTATCTTGAATAAAGGAGAAAGCTTGTAGGAGAGGCTCCTGTCTTGTTCCTAGCACTCTGGGGAATCATTCCCAATTTGCTCATGCAGCTGCATCTACATTTCCTTGCAAAGAGGACTTTAAAAAATGGAATTATGTTTCCCTGAACCCCCCTGGTGATTCTGAAGCCACAGTAAGTGGGTTATTGATCACGAAGGGCTGGACAAACCTGGTGTGCTCATCTGAGGGCCTCTGCAGTTCAGACCTGCTGGTTTGCTTCTCTTTGAGGCCGTGGGCAATTTTCTCAGCCAATACTATGTACTTGTTTTGCTTTGAAATGAGAGGAAATGTATTTTGTGTATGTTGTTATTATAGTCTTCCTTTAATCTCTGCTCAAAAGTTAGTCCTCTCAGACCTTTAATCATCTGTCTCTGTCTGAATTGCCTGCAGTTTACTTCTATCTTTCTGGTGCTCAACTGCTTACAGAAGAATGAGGAATTGTATTGCTTTATCTCATTTTTTCCTTATTAGAATGCTGACAAAAGCCCGTGGTCACAGAAGACAGACCATAGTTTAGGCTATTCAACATTTTTTGCGTATTCATATTATTTAACCCTTGTGCTATCAGGTCTCTAAAGTGTTTCTATAACAAATGGATATTGTGTTGCATATAAATTGAAACAGGAATTGCACTGAAATAATGGCAGTAGGGCTGCAGCACCAAACACTCAGAAGTCAGAAAATGGCAGGTTTAGGCAGCATGTCTGATCACAGATTTTAGCTCTGTCTGATCACAGATTTTTACTTTCTATGTAACTGCTGTCTGAAAAGAAAGTCACTCATCTGTGTAAGACATTGTGTCTTCTCCAGTTCTTACTCCAAAATTACTTTTGTTTAAGTTAACTTTTAAAAAAAGTGGCATAAGAGTGAGCACAGCTCTAATTTGAGCCTAAATGTTTTTATTTTATAAATAATAGTAAATATACCAAGACTTCAGACTGAGAGGTGTATTCAACTTTAGTAAGGGACAGTGTTTCCTGATGTACCTGTAAAGGTTAGATGCTGCTCACTCCTGCACAGGTCTGTAGGAAAGGAAAGGTCCTTGGAGCTTGCCTGCAGAGAAAAAATGCAGTGATGTATGATATACCTGTCCATGGGCAATTGCAAAATGATACTGATATGTTCTCTACCATGCTGATGTTGAGAAAATTTGCTTTCCCACTTCCCCAGTGAGGGAGTCATCCAAAATAAAATAAATGATGGTATCTTTAGAATTACTTCATATGAGAATATGTATATAATTTCTTGTCTGCAATTTATCTTTATAGAGCAGAACTGACAAAATAATTTGGCTAGACTATAGGGAGAGCAAGCAGAATTTATTAAATAAAGTAAGTAATCTCTTAAGAAATAAATTAACAAATTCTATTGAACTGGAAATCCAGTGAGGTTCACTGACACTTTATACAAATGTGAATTAATTGTTGAACAAAATGTTTGGAGCAGTACGGAGATTGGAACTGTTCATTTGAAGAGGTGTTTTGTACTCACAAAGTTAATCAGTAATACTATTGCCATTTCTAAATGAAATCTCAACTTGTTTTCCTGGAAGGGAGGGAGTATAATGCCAAGAAATACTAGATGCAGATTTAATTTGTGTAAGAAATGCCCCATCCCTGGAGGTGTTCAAGGCCAGGTTGGATGGGGCTTGGCACAACCTGGTCTAGTAGAAGCTGTCTCTGCCCATGGCAGGGTGGTTGGAACTATATGATCTTTAAGGTCCCTTACAACACAAGTCTTTATATTATTTCTGTGTTTTCTATGATAAGATTTTAGTCTTAGTGTTGAATTATTTTCCTGTAAAACTCCCCTGGGAGACAGACTGTATTTTGGCATTTTACTTAAGAACTACCATGTCCTCATAATTACTTTTTATGACCTTGGTTCTAAGCTTGGTTCTGTAGCTGCTTGCTGCCATCACCTCCTTTACACCTCTTTTTCCATCCTCAGTAGTATTCAACTCTTTTCCCTTCCTAGTATGATTGCACCTCTCACGTAGTGGAGATGACTTGATAGAGCAGATTTTACTCAGAGCAAATTACAAATCCTATTTTCTGCTAACCTTGATTGACTGCAAGTTTCTGTTCCTTGTTCCATTGAAAAGGCAATATCAGCTTATGGAATAACAAAGCAACCAACTGAGTGAATCCTCTGTGCTTTCTTCTGTGACCGCATAAGTACACTGAAATGCTCTTCTGTGCACACCAGTGATCATTATTCCAGTGAAAGCAACCCATGGCCTCCTTAGAATAGATAAGGGCCTTTACAAAGAGACTGAGATTTTAATATTTATTTTGCACATGTGCATACACTTGCAAATGTGGCTCATACCTAATTTTTAATGAAAACACTAGGGCAAGGCAGGCTTTAAAGCTAGGGCAAAAGCGCTGTTCTTCTATTCTTTGACTGACTACTGTCAACCCAATTAATACTCTGATAATGACAGCAATGCCAGCAGAATGCTACTGCCAGAGGGCAATTTCTAGCTTACTTCTGCAAAGTATTTATCTAGAGATAATTACATATTAGCCTAATATGTTTTACTTGCAGTTGAAATACAAATTGACCTGGCGTCGAACCATATATTGCAACTGTTTGCAATTGCACTATGAGCATTCAAAGCAACTGCAAAAAATTCCCCACATCAAGAATGGAGAAACTTCCATTCTCATTGCAACTATCCTGTATCTTTTAAAATAGGCTTTAGTTTTAATGGTGGAGTGAAATGTTCTTAATAATATGAAATATAAATTCTTACAAGTATATCTGTAAAATAGAAGTTAGTGTGGCAAGGTGGGGATTGGCCTTTTCTGCTGGGCAACTAGCAATAGGCAAAGGAGAAAAGGCCTCAAGTTGTGCCAGGGGAGTTTCATGTTGGATATTAAGAAAATTTTCTTCACTGAAAGGGTTTTCAAGCATTGGAACAGGCTCCCCAGGGAAGTGGCAGAATCATCATCCCTGGAAGTGTTCGAAAAATGAGTAGATGTGGCACTTCATGATGGTTTGGTTTAGTAGGCATGGTGGTATTCGGTTCAAGGTTGGACTTTATGATCTCTGAGGGCTTTTCAAACCATACTGATTCTATGATTCTTCTTTTCCCATTGTACATGACAAATAGAGTACATAATGAGTTGGAAAGTTGTAAAAGGAATTAGAAGAAAATTTCCACTTCAGTTGTTACTAAAGAGAGGGAAGAGATTCTAGAGATCTGGCCAGGGACTTAACGTAAGGACAAGCACAGACCCTATAAGAAAATCTCTTCTTTGAGGTCCCAAGACGTATCCAGGTAGATGTAATCTCTGTCCTTCATAACCAGGAAAAAGGCTGTCCATTGTTATTATTTAAAATAGTATGGAGTTTATTTCTTCTCTGGCAAGTCAATTATCTCCGTTAGACAACATATCATCTCCTGTGTGTGACTATCAGACTAAAAACTTTTTGTCCAAGGAAGGGAAACACTTTTCCCCCCTCTCCTTAGGTCATTATATGCACAGATTTCAGTTTTTACTGCTGGATCTTGTATGTCTGATCATGCCCCATGGAAATAGTGTCATAGAAAAATCTGAACGTGATATTAAGACCTGGTTTGTTGCTTACTCTTGGTTGAAACCAAACATTAATCAGCCACTTCTGAATGGCAACATGTTGAAGTGATGAACCCACAAAGTCTTTCTTCAAGTTATGCACTCCACTGGAAATATTCCCAAATGAACTTACAGATAGGGCTGAGAGTGATTTAGATGCCTTGGATGGGTGTCAACAAGTTTCTCTTAAGGTATTTTACATCTGCAAATTTCTATTTTACTGGTTAAAACAATCTGTGACTTACTTCTCTCTGTATAAGGGTCTGTTCTGCCTATATTGTTCAGGTGTGCATTAACATGTTCTTTGCATCTCTTCTTATAATGCTATTCCTTTGCATTTTTGAAATTCTTTCTAAAGACCTCTTTAAAATAACAATATACCTCAAGCATCTCATTGAAATTTTAGAAAAAAATGTTGCATATCGATTCTTTCTACTAAAATGTAGTAAATGTTTACTGTTATGATAATAATGTGTAAGCACATACTGGCCAAAGGAAAACACCATGAATTCAAAGCCAATAGGGCAAATAACGTCTTTTACTTGTTCCTCTTTACAAACAGATATTCAAGAGTTTTATGAAGTGACACTGCTAAATTCCCAGAAAAGCTATGAACAAAAAATTGAAGAAGCAAATCAAGTTGCAGAGAAATGGGAGAAGACAACATCTGCTACAGAACATGAAAATCTGCAGAAAAAACAAGAGGTAATTTAACAGATTAAGAATTAAAATACATATAATGACTGAGATGTCTCAAACCTGAGAAAAGCCATGCAATGGTGTATAAATTGAAAGGATGGGTTAATTAAGGAATTAGATTAGGATGTGAAGGATGTGTAGTGTTATCCCTCTGACCTTGATAATGTTGTTCACTTCTTTATGCTTTGAATTCTGCTATCTGCAGATATCTGTTAAAAGGAAGGTAAAAACCTTTCATTTTCTCATCCTTGGTGAACTTTATCTGATACTTGGTGTCTGTGAGTACCCCCAAAAGAGAATATATCTTCTCTACTTGCCCATAACCACTGAGATTATTAATACTGCAGTGATTACATCCTGTGTAAAAATTTTAATAGGACTTTTCATATTTCCAGAACTGACATTGGACTGATCTTCTCCATAGTCTAGAAATAACCAGAATAGTCTGTGTATATGAGGAGTAGATACATAGAAGACAGTTATACACCTTTGCTTTTCTCCTGTAGCCAGTGGAAGGATTCAAAACCTTTCTCTGTCACTACTGGCTCTAATCTGCCTTTGCCTGCCACCAGATTATTATTAGCTAAATTAGCAATCTAAACTAATTGCCTTCCCCACATTTGTACTTCAAAGGCAAAACAAACCCCACAGAACTGAGCAATGAATTGCTCTGTTCCTAAACAGTGAGACAGAAATAGAGTGGATATGGACTGCAAACTGCAAATCTACAGACCAAAATCAAAGATGAGGGCAATGTATAAAAATTTCCATTGTTGTTATGGTAAGAAAGGCATTTCAAGTTTTAAAAGTTGTTGGAAAGAACTTCCTGTAGGCATGACTATTTTTAAGAGCTTTCCTCCTTTTAAAAAATGTAAAACCCAGAAAGAAATTGTAGTTCCACATGACATTTTAGATGTGATCCTTTATAAAGATAAATCAGAATTGCAGGCAGCTAGAACAAAACTCTCTGAAGAAATGAAGGAATTTATTGTGAAAATTAATTAGCAAAAGAGCGCTTGCAGAATTAATGAGAAGAAGCATTTTGGTTTGAGTGAAATCAGAACAAATGAGTCTTAACATTAATGTAGGATATATCCCGTGAATGATTTAACATTTGAGTCACAGTTTGAAGGCACAGCCAGCTAATATCTTTTTTTTTCTTTTAGCACAAATCTGTATGCTTTAAAATTGTGAAAGTGTATTCCAGCCTGTTATGTCTCAAAGCATCTGACAAAGACAGTGAACAGACTCTTTATTCCAGCCTCGTCAGTGTTTGACCCTCAACCCCATCTTCCTTAAACTCATTGCTATCTAAGAGGTGTGCTGCTGTTCTTGTCTGAAGGAATTTGAACTCTAAATTCTGTACTGAGAATAATAGCATATACAGGGCTAACTCAAACTTTCCTCATTTTATGAAAATGATATTCTGATTTAAAGGAAAACGACAGAAAACTGTAGCATGGAACTGGCGTAACCATTTCAAGCCAGAGTGCTGGCAGTCAGAGTCCAGGGTAACCTTATTTTCAAATTTGCTGTCTATCCATAAATTTCATCATTTGCTGTCTATCCATAAATTTCATTACATCTTCATGTAATGGGAGAACAAAATATTTAGTGTCTTTAAAAATCATATATGTTTTAATGGTCCAACTGCAGGCAAACCAGACTGAAAGTGTAGGCTTTTGGTTTTTTTCCTTTTGACAGCACAACATACTATCAGCAGTTCCGAGTCAGAACTGATTAGCACATGCTGAATGTACCAGCTGCTGTACAAATCCAATACAGTCCTTTGCTGTCTATGAGAAATTACCTTATGAAAATGTAACCGGATAATCTAATACGTCACATAAATTCTTATTCATGGTCCATTCCTTACAGGAAATGATGGTTTTGTACTTTCCTTTTCCATCCTCAATTGCATGTCCCAAATTTGGAAAGAAAAAGCTTCTCCTCTTTCGTAGAATCATGAATCAATGAATTGCTTGTGTTGGAAGGGACCTTAAAGATCATCTAGTCTCCAGCTTTCTTGCAGGCTCCCTCAGGTACTAGAAAGCTACAGTTAGGTCACCTCCAAATCTTGTCTTCTCCATGCTGAACAATCCCAGTTCTTCTAGCCTTCCCTCATAGGACAGGTGCTCCAGGATCTTCATGACCTCCTCTGCACGTGCTCCAACAGGTCAATGTCCTTCCTGTGCTGAGGATCCCAGAGCTGGATACAGTGCTCTGCAGTAAAAGCCTAAGGATAATCAGTCAGTCCAGAGGCCATCCCCCTTTCATGCCTTCCGCTTGAAACCTTCCTTGGCTGTCTGTATGTTATTTTTGTTTTTCTTTTTCTGTATTTATTTTCCAGTTTCAATTGTTGATAAAAAGGAAAGCAGCTTTTACTGCCCAGGTCAGCTGTCCTGTGACTCTGCCTTTGTATGGATGTATCTGCTTTTCTGAAAGTGTAGATTTTTAGATAACAGAGAAGGTGTTAGGTTGTTGTTTGCAATAGTGTACAAATCTGCCACCTTGCATCTGTGACCACCATAGTTGTTTGTAGAAAACTGGTGCTAGATTTTGCAACATAGTGGGACTGGATCTTTATCACTTAATTGACATTAAAGTGTCAAGAGTCGTCCTATAATCTCCCATCATTCTTAGCCTTAGAAGAGAGACATCTCTGAAACTCAGAGACTTTGCAAAAGCAAGTGGAAGTCAGTGGAATATAAGAGCACTAATTGCGTCCAAAGTTGTAGCATGAATTACCCCGCATAGCACCTCATGGCTACAAACAATGGAATTAACAAAATGTGTTGTGTTTTTTAATGATATTTACTGTTTTGTTTTTCTCCACAGTTTTGTTGTTGTTTGGGTTTGTTTGTTTGTTTGTTTGTTTTTACTTGGATGCTTCTGTGCTGTTTAGGTTTAGACTCTTAAATAGCTCCTGAACCACATGAAATCAATAAATGCTTAAGTATGGCCTATGCATTTAAACACCACATCCTTGCTTTTTGCTCCACTGTAGGTCATTCAAATAACTAGTGACACCAATGCTTGCAGATGCAAAATTCAGTATCACCTACTATCACATTATTATTGCATTTCACTCTGTACCAAAACTAAATACATGTGACAATGTATCTTGTGGAGCTGTAAATATCATAGACCAAAATATGATGAGTGGGTGTTAGTGAAAAGGAAGAAAGAAGGACATATATGAATGGGGTTTTTTGTGTGAATTTGCCCATGTAGTTTTCCCTCTTGTAAATGCAACTTGACAAAATCAGTTTAAGTTTGTGGATGGTTTCAGAATCAATGAAACAGTTTTTGGGCCAAGTTCGGTATTCACTAGAAATGTTTACTAGGTTCTATTTGGAAAAGACTTTTTTGTTTCATATATTCATATAGGACGCAGGGAATGTGACATATCAGACACTAAATGAAGAAATCCAACAAATTTTTCATGATGTAAGAATTCTAGAATACAACTCTGAAGTTCTAAACTACACCTGTTGTCCATTCTCTTGCCCTAGGGCAGATCAACTGCATTTGAATTGTTCCTGACACCTTTGTCTAGTCTGTTCTATAAACCGTCCCACAATAGAGAGTCAACAACTTCTCCAGGTAACTTATTTCCTCACTGACAGAAAGTCTTTGCTGATGACAACCTGGAGTTTCTCCAAGTGCAATTACAACCCATTAGATTTTGTTCAATTAGCAGTAGACAGGGAGCACAGTTTATTTAGTCCTGTTCCAAAAAGCACTTAAACATATCACAGAATCACACAGAGTCATAGAATGGTTTGGGTTGGAGGTAGTCTTAAAGATCATATAATTCCAGACTCCCTTCCATGGGCTGGGAAACCTTCCACTAGACCAGGTTACTCAAAGCCCCATCCAACCTCGCCTTGAACACTTCCATGGATGGAACACCCACAACTTCTCTGGTCAACCTTTTCCGATGTCTCACCATCCTCATCATGAGGAAGATCCAATCTAAACCTGCCCTCTGTGAATTTAAAGCCATCATCCCTTGTCCTATCACTGCATGTCCCTGTAAATAGCCTGTGTTTAACTTTCTTGGAGCCCCCTTTAGGTACGAAATGAGGGTTCCCTGTTGACATCTCTTTTTCAGACTGAACAAGCCTGAGTATCTCAACGTGGCTTCAATAGGAGTGGTGTTCCAGCTCTCTGAGCATCTTTATGGCCTCCTTTGGACTTGCTCCAACAGATCCACATCCTTCTCATGTTGGGGACCCCAGAGCTCAATGCATTACATGTTCTTGGAAAAAAAAATGCTGGGTTGTAATGAAAAATCTCATCTTTTGGAATAGAAAATATTTAGTTGTCTTAGGCTCTTCTCAAAGGAGCTATACTTAGAGGCATGAAAGATTTCAGTTTCCAAAACAAAAATCCTTGAGGCACTGTGGAAGGCAATTAGTCTTGACAGCACAGTCACTATATGTCTATCTCTATGTCTCCAAGTATATAAAAAGAATTATGGAAACTGCTCTGGAAGATTTATTTATTAATGAAAATACTAACTCAGGATTTGGGAACTGCAGGTTTTAATTCTTTACTGTTCTGTATACTTCTTGAAGGAGTGTATGTGTGGTTTGAGAAGAGAACTTAAGAACTGAGTCACAAAAGAGAACGGGGAATTACATTGTCTGAGGTATCTCACCATGTGCAGATATCAGATAAGGATCATATCTTGTGGTGCACTGCATGGAGAGAAGCTGTTGTTCAGAATTAAGGTCCAAAAAATGCAAAATACACCTATAAACTAGCAAGTGATGAATTCAAAAAATGGGACAAGATGCCATTTCCTGAAAATGTGCCTCATTAAGGTGTTGATACCTTATCCTGATTAAGGTTCAGAACCATAATCCTGTAAATTATTCTGTAAATAAGACCATAGGTAGATATCTCTTGTAATGTGTGTAAAGGCACTGCTGACGCAATTTTCCTTATGAAGAAGCTACTTGGTTAGGATGTTTTCTGAGGATGTGGTAATCCATGTTCAGTTCCCTGTTGACCAGAGGAGAGCTGCTAATGCTTCTCTTCTTACCCATAGGAGTGCAAAATGAATTATGCTGGCAGGTATTATTTAGCTTTTTCTTGTTTATATGTTGTCGATTTATAGGGAAAAATTAAATATTTATTGGGGCAGAGTGCTGATGCATGACTCTATAAGCTAGAGTTTATAATTATTACTGTTCTGAAGAGTATTAAAGTCTAGCATGTTCTGCCTTCTTCAGCATACCTGAGGGTGGAATCCTCCATTCCCAGAAAGCATGCAAGCATCAGTGTTGAAAACTCACAGATGCAAAACCCTTCTCCCTGTTTTCTCTCCACTCTTCTGCACCTCCCCGTTGTCACTACCACATATATTCAATTCTAGAAGGGGAAGATTAACAGAAAAGATTAGGAACTCGACTTCAAATGCCCACTATGTAAGGTACTGTCATGGGATTCCTCCTAAACTGAATTTAGGGGACATGGGATGCTGTGTTCAGTAGGAGGGTTGGTGACATATAGGAGGAAGTGTGTCTGGAGGTCACTTAACTGAGCACATTGTGAAGGTGTGCCAGGGGCATATAGTTTGTGGATGCTGCCAATGCTTTGACATTGGGCTGATCAGTAAGGTCCAGACAAGCTCATTTTGGGAACAAATGCCGGGTTTGAGAACATGGCTGTACAGAGGTGACACTAAAAGATAACATGCCTCTAGAGTTTCTGAGGATTCCAAAAACTTTTAAGCTGAGTCATTTCAAGTTGCAGTAGTAAAGCATCTGCATTGGCTTAAACAGAGCAACAGTTCCTTGTCCATGTAACCTGGTATCTGTCTTCCAGTGGGGCCAGGATCGGATGCTCAGGGAAGAGTAAGAGACCAAGCCTCTATAATGGGTACTTTAGCTCTTTTGCAAGTCTAATCTTAGTTTGTTTGGACTACAAGCACAGAAAGTGCTTAGTGCTGGGAAACTTAGCATTACCCTATTTTATAAACATTCAGCATAGTGTTCACCGCAGCGAGCATGGTGACTGGGGATGTGCCCAGTCTGCTTCTGGAAATCATGAAGACAGGGTTTGTTTGTAATTTGGCCTCTGCCAAAGAGCTTCACTGCTTCTTTGGACCAAGATTTATAAGACCAGCATTCACAGCTTGAAAGCATTTTGTTGAAATTAGGGCTCTTAAATTGTCCCTGTTGGACAGAGAAGACTGATTTCTTTTCACTCCTAGAAAATGTTAGATCGGGATTGAGGTGCAAGTGGTTTAAATTCAGATCTTCCACGGCTTTGAAGAGTGCTCTTTCCCTTCCCAGTTCCAAATAAGTCTGGGAAAAGGTGTTCTTCATCTCTGCTCTCTGTGTAGCTGTTAGTGGGTTCCCGGAGGCTAAGCGTGGGTGGGTAGGTTTGAGCCTGGCTCCTCAGCTTACCAAATGGCCACTAGCCCAGGAAAAATTTTTCTTCCCTCCCAGGACTCTGCTTTGCATTGAACAGTCACTAGACTAGCTGAAGGATGTCTCTTGCTCAAGTGTTATGTAGATAGATACAATTAAAACTGTGAGATATTCAGAAAATACAATAATGTAGCACATAAAAGTACCTAGATGGGGTTATCCTTCTGGTAAAACAAAAATTAAATTGCTCTTTAGCTATGATAGTAGTAATACTGCTTGAAGCCTCAGGCTTGTGTTCTGCTCCAGACACTCATTAAAAGACATAAATTTACCCTTGTTTTAACCTCTGTTTTCATTAATTTATTATTTCTGTTCAGCAGTTTTTTGACCTTTATCCAGGTGGAAAATTGAGGTGAAGGAAAAGAACTCTCTGCTTGTTGCACTTACACATAAATCTGGTAACCAAAGGTCTGCTTGTTCCTGTATCATAGCATGAAAAGACTATTTACTTGTAGGGCACATGGTGCAGATACTTTTGGCATATTGAATGAGAATCATTTGCAATTACTGTGCAAGTTTGGTCATCACACCCCAATCTCACATGCATAATCTTCATTCAGCTCAGTGCATGATCATTGCTTAGACATGGTCCCCAAAGACTCCAGTTCTTCACTTAATTTCTGTTCCATGCATTTCTTATGCTTAGGGACTTGTTTTGCAAATACAGTAAATCGCAACACACAAAATTAATCCTCCTATTTCTGTTTGCTTCAGGAATGCCTGCTATCCTTGTACCCAGCTATTATAAACATTGTAATTACTTCTCTGTCCTTTAAGTGCTGGCTCGTTAAAAGTTCCACTAGTAAAACCCTTACTTAAAAATCTTCTGCTTAGAGCAATTAACAAACCATTAATCTGTTTCACACTAACAGCTTGTGGAAAAAACGTGGGCCTGCAAGACCCTTCTATATGTGCCTATAAAAATTCAGTCTCTTGTCTGGAATTTTGTTTGTTTTCCTTGTTTGGAGCTGGGTACAGCTTAATTTGTATGGCTTGGTTTACTCCCAGGAGCCAAATCTCATTTTGTTTAAGTGATTATACTTAATATACAAGAGTCATTAGGTATGATCAACCATAATGTTTCATTAGAAGAGTTCAAAACATTGAGTTTTATGTATCTGTTTCTTCACTAGATTTAGGTCCTAGAGTATGTATTTATGTGATCAAATGCAGTTTGTGTCTGTGGGTTGATTTTGTACCAGAGCCAATTCCCATGTAATTCTGTTTGGCACTAGGTTCTCCTTCAAGACAGCAGCAGTCTTTCTAAGGGGTGCAGTAAAAGGGACATCTTGGTTTGTATTTTTCTGGTTGTGTTCCTTTGACACCCAAGGATGTGTAAAAACCCTAACTCAATAATTGCTGAACAGCAATGCTGAAGCTTTTTTTTTTTTTTTTTTTGGTTTTGGTGGTGTTTATTTTTAATATACAATAGCTTTGAATTTTGTTTTTTTTTTTTTTTTGCATTAATAAGCTTTTCTTTAATTGCAGATATTATTTTATACACTTGCCTTTTCAGCTGAGTTGACTAATGTTTACGTATGGGTAACTTCAAAGTCACTGTGTTATTAAAACCATTATTTATGACTAGCTGCAGCTAAATGACTTAAATGCCCATACTGGGTATCCATGCTGGGTCTCTATTTATAAATTTGTTATTTGTTCTGTAGCTTGTCAATAACTTGAGTGCCAGTGCATCTGTTAAATGTCGTGTTAGAGTTTCTGAGTGTGTTTTAATGTGGTCAGGCCAATGTTTCCTTTTAAACCAAGTTGTATCTCTGTAGAACAGTGTCGTCCTGGGGACAGAAATGCTCCCGAGTGCAGTATTCTGGCCTCCATATCCCAAATCCCTGTAGCAGAGTTTTCTGAGGAAGTCGTGATGCTGAGAGGAGGGCAACATGCATGGAATGCCACTCTCTAAACATACAATTTCTATCTCGCTGAACAAGTCTTGGAACTAGACATCATTCTGCTTTTGTCATCATCTTGTGTTTGCATAGTTAGACATGCTCACATAAAAAGCCTTTTCCTTTGTTTCCTCTCACTTTTCTGCAGTGCTGGGGAAAAGGACCTTGGGGTCCTGGTCGATGGCAAGTTGAATTTGAGTCAGCAGTGCCCTGGCAGCCAGGAAGTCCAACCCTGTCCTGCGGAGCATCAGGCAAAACATCACCACTCAGTTGAGAGAGGGGATTGTCCCAGTCTGCTCTGCACTGGTGCAGCCTCACCTTGGATACTGTGTGCAGTTTTGGGCACCACAATAAAGGAGAGTGTCCAAAGATGGGCAACAAAGGTGGTGAAGGGCCTTGAGGGGAAGCCGTATGAGGAGCAGCTGAGGTCACTTGGTCTGTTCATTCTGGAGAAGAGTAGGCTGAGGGGAGACCTCATTGCAGTCAATAACTTCCTTGTGAGGGAAGAGGAAGGCCAGGCACTGATCTCTTCTCTGTGGTGACCAGTGACAGGGCCTGAGGGAATGGCCCGAAGTTGTGTCAGGGGAGGCTGAGGTTGGGTTTTAGGAAAAGGTTCTTCACTCAGAGGGTGGTTGGGTGAAGGAACAGACTCCCCAGAGAAGAGGTCACAGCACCAACCCTGCCAGAGTTTAAGAAGTGTTTGGGCAATACTCTCAGGCACATGGTGTGACGCTTGGAGCTGTTCTGTGCAGGGCCAGGAGTTGGACGATCCTTATGGGTCCTATCCAACTCAGGACATTCTATGATTCTGTGGTTTTAACATCATCATCATCATATTGGTGTGCCTTGCATGAGAGTTTAGAGGACTCACTGGTTTGATATGTCCTTTCTAACAGGAAGATTTGATTTAGTTTAACAATAGTTTATTTAATTTAATATTTGATTTCTCCTGGCATTAGTGGGATGGATCTGGGATCTTGGTATTAAACAGACTATACCAGATCAGAAATGGTGAAAGAGTCATATCCTCCACAACAGGTTTATTTGGTTTTAATTTTTTCACAATATAATATGCCTATCAAACAACCTTTAGGTAGTTTTTTGATCTGTGATTTGTTATTTCATCTGCAAAGGATTGGGAGCAGGCCAGAACAGCTGTTAGTTAGGGACCAGAAACAATAATTTTCCCCAATGAAAATGTGCCTGAGTATTAACCAGCATACAGAATTAGACAAACTTTTAATTAAACAGTGAGTCTCTATTATGATAAGCATTGAAGTCAGACTATTGTGTAAATTTCACTTCTGTGTATCAAGGTCAAAAATGGTAGATCTAGTTTAAAAATATCACTTGACAAAAAGCTCTTGCAATTTTAACTTATTTTTTCTAAAATATTTTTCCTAAACCATGATATGTTCTAACAAGTAATCTGAAAAAGTTGCTAACATAAAAATATCAGAATGTCCCAACAGATTTCTCCCACAAGCTAGCAGTTCCTTTAAACAGTATGTGATATAATTCATTGTTTCTAATAAGATTCTGAGAAGTTCTATTTTAACCACCTGCAAAAACAAATACATCAACTCTTAAAAATATACTTCTTTGCCTTATAAAGCTGTAAGGGTTCTGTAAAATTGATATTCAGGGACAAATGTACTCTAGTTAAGATTCACTCTAAAAATATTTCAGAGCAATTTGTCTCACGCGTTTATTAACTCTGATTCTTCACCAATCTGAGCAACTGAGCAAGAGAATTCACTGCTCTCCATGTGCAAAGAACACAGGTCTCCATAGAGAGGTTTAAGAGTCCATTATATATTTCAGTAGTCTACCAATATTTCTTTATTAAAATGCTTCCTAACTAGTTCCCAAGAATAAAGAAAGATTTCACGACAAGACTTCTGGATCATGTAAAGGTTGCCCTGGGAGTGATTTCCTGGATAGATGCATGTATTTTTGCTCAGTAAGATAAATATACATGAAAGAGAAAATATCCCTCCTCTTTTGTTTAGTTTTTTATAAACCAGAACAGATACTTGCAGGTTTTAGCAAATAGTAAAATACAATCCCAAAAGTAACAACCTGGGAAATTAAAAGGAAGCTGTCAACTTGAAAATATCATTTCTGTCCACATTTTTTTATGTATAATGCAGTTACAAATAACAGTACTAGAAACACAGGACCTTATGCATTTTCAGCTTGTACATTTTACACATTTGATTGTGCTTGATTCTCACTCATATCACTTTAATCTGAACAGGTTATACTGAAAGCTGCCCTGGTTTAGAGATGAGACAATTTACTGCTTATTTGCCATTATAATATTTGGCTGAATCGTGAATTAAACATTCCTCTAGACCTTTTTGCACAGTGAGGAGTGAATTTCATCCTTTGCCATTCTCCTTCTTTTCAAGCCTTTAGAAACATATTTCTTTTTCCTGTGTAATCTTGATCCATTTACTCATCCAAATGGATTTTTACAGAGGTCACTTTCTATGCTTATTTCTCTAACCGTATTTTCCTTGCTGGTGGAAGCCTCTGTTGACTTCCACCTTTCCACCACCTTGACACCACCATTTGTCTTACTCTTAAGCTCTGTCATGGCTTGTTTCCTCTCTTCATGTCTACTCCTGTACCTCACTAGCTCTTGACCTCCACATCTGCTTCTTCAGCTCTTCAGCATTCAGTGAGGAACTTTCTTGATATTGCTGCTTTCAGTGCATAGAAGTTCTTCAGGGAGAGCTAGCGCACTAGCTCTCTGTTTCATCTTTAAAACTGTTTTGTCTGAAAAGATAGGTGGTTGCAGCTGTAACAAGCACTCCTGGTCTGATATTCTCCTCCTGTTGATCAATACTCCAGTACTTTCCAGAAGTGTAGGGGAGCCTGCCTGTTTTTCTTAAATGCTGTGCCCTGTCACTATATATATATATTCTTTTTTTTTAGCTCAGCACTTTCAAGTAGTCATGGTATTGCATTTTGAGAAGAGACAAGGCAAACAGTGGCTGTACAGATTGGAAAAAATAATTGAATTAACAGTAACAGACATAGTGGATCTGAAGTCCTTTTTTTTCAGAAGGGCTTTTGAAACTCTGGTGTAAACAGCAATGGTAACTTTGAAGTTCTTGTTGTTTTAATGAACCACTAAAACAAGTTTGATCTATGTGTTTTGGAATTTGTTAATTACAGTGAGAAGAATTGAAAAGATCTGCTGAGAGATTTCAGGTCAGTCGTTAATTCAGACTTGTGTCTTCTCTCAGATATTTTTTAGTGTTGCGGTAGTTTGTAGAAGACCAGAGGTAACAAAACAGACAACTCTGTATCTTCCTAAGGAGTAGGAAGATTCATGACAGACATATGCCTTCACTTATGTAACCAGTATTATTATTTTTTTTTTTTTTTTTGAGATATCTTGTACTTTTTTTGACTGTAAATGCCCCCAGCACACCCAACGGTATCCTTGCTAGGTCAACAGCAAGCCTATTACTACAGCTTTCAGTATTCAGGATGCTGAATAAATTGTTGCCTGAAACAGTCCATCTTCTGCAGTTAGAGGTGTATTTCTTAATGCTGCTTCTTAATTCAGTATTACTTTATGTCTTGGCTTCCTTGCTTTTGTTTAACATCTAGGGAATGTACCTGATATAAACAGATATCTTTGCACTCCAAGTGGACACTTCTGTTACTTTTGAGGTTTAGAATCATTATATATTACTTTTCACTTGCAATTTGTGATGATCATTTTACTCTTGGACAAGGACCAAAAACTTCCTTATACTGGTACTCTGTTCTACAGAGAGTCATCACAGAGAGGAGAGGACTTATCTGACATCCTTGCTCAATGCTGAGCAGAGAGGAGTGCTCAGGTTGTAGTGAATTTGGAAAAACAGCCTTTGTGCCCAGCTTCACAGTGTTTTGTTTCAGCCCAGCCAAAAGACAAGAAGGCTTGGATTGTCTTTGTGAAGCATGATCAGGATTTTGGTCACAGATATTCAGAAGAAGATTCCTTGTTAACTGTAGCTAAGAAAACAGGCATTGTGATGTTTCCAAACTGTGAAATTACATCGCTGATTACAGGTATTTGTCTTAATAGTAAAACTGCATTTTTGCTAGTAGCCTTTAAAAGTGCAATATTAGATTTTACCATCTCTTTTAGGGACATCTCTTGTGAGCCCTGTTTTACTAAGTATTGCACAAAGTTGTGTCAAGAGGATGATCTTGCCTAGCTTCATCTTTTTTTTATAAGCTAGTGAAATGTGAACTTGACCTTCTGGTAGCAATAATGCAATAGGTTGTCAAGAATGAGGCTGCTGCCACGGTTTAACCTGTCAGGTAGCTAAACAACACACAACCACTTGCTCTCTCCCCTGCATCCCTGTGGGATGGGGGAAAGAACTGGGAAAAAAAGTAAAATTTTTAGGTTGAGATAAGGCCTTTTGACAGAGCAGGAATGGAAGGGAAAAGAATAGGAAAGAAGAATTTGAATATACGAAGCAAGTTATGCCTACCAGCCACTGACCAATGCCCAGCCCCTTCCTGAGCAGCAACCCCTGGCCAGCTTTTCTCCCACTTCACATACTGAGCATGACACCCTATGGTATGGAATAAGTATCCTTTGGATCCCTTCTTGTCAGCTGTCCCAGCTGTGTCTCCTCCTAGGTTCTTGTGCCCCTCCAGCCTTCTCCCTGGTGGGCTGGTGTGAGAAACAGAAAAGTCCTTGGCTTAGTGTAAACACTGCTTAGCAACAACTAAAACATCGGTGTCTTATCAACATTATTCTCATCCTAAATCCAAAACACAGCACTAGGAAGAAAATGTACAAGCTACTAAGAAGAAAATGAACTCTATCCCAGCTGCAACCAGGACAGCTACATATACAGAATAGCACACAGAGCTGTCTTCTTGTGGCAGTAACAGACATCAATGTTTTTCTGAGGCTTCTGAATACAACCAGAATTGGAATTTGAGCCCCTGCTAATGAGAGGTGAGTAGAGTAGAGTAACTAGGACATAAAGGTGATTTGGGATGTTTCAAGCAAATATTTTCAAATGGATTCAAGCTTTTCATTTGACATTCTCCCAAGCTTGTGAATACATTGATACTCAAACCAGCCTCCGTGATGATACATTACAGCAAAGGGAGAAAGACTTACCTAAGCTGTGTAGACACATGCAAAAGCATAAAGTTGCAGACAGCTTTAGCATGAGGTGTTACAGAGTTGACAGTTTTTATAAGACTGAATTTATTGCCTCATCCAGGCTCCCCACAATGTCAGTGAGCTGTGACCAGGGCCCTATTTCTCAAGTAAAGAACTACCAGCTTAAGCTGATACCTATGAGGAATTCCTGGGCCATGTAGGAGCCATATGGCCTGCATAAGGTAGTATGCATGGAGGAGGCATTATATAGACTGGGAGACTTCCTCCCTACCACCCTTGGCATTGCCTGGTACATGAAACCTTTTCTCCTTTTCTGTGTCAACTGCAGTTGACAGTGATATTTATTTAATGTGCTTACAGCAGCCCTTAAACTTTTGTTCTACAACCACAAGCTCACAGAAGCTGAAATGCTTGTATGGTCTATAATTTTTTAATAACCTTGGTCACTGGCTAGTGCTAATAGTTCTTGGAGTCCTCATCCAAAAGCATGTATTTCTGCTATCTCTCCATTAGGCAGTGGCAGATTCTTATCCAGCATTGAGGTCATGACAGTTTTCACAAAGGAAATTGTCGAATATTGGCAGATCCATGGAGCCCTAACCTTTTGCAAAGTATTTAGTGGATGTTTGTTTTCCCTTTCACTTCACTTTGTTGTCTGTTTATTAGCATTTGGTAATGTATTCTGCAGTTTAATGACCTGATTCATTCTACTTAACTTACCTTTTGAGTCCTCTTCCTTTGATATTTTGATATTTTGTAATGCTTTGCAGGAGCAAAGCTGGAAGAAGAGATATGGCACTAGGTTTTGCCAAAGGTTTTGTTTAGCTGCAACCCTTTCTGCGTGTCAGCATGAGTATATCCGATTGTCTAGCTCAGCAGCCATGACTTAGCAAGGCAGTTTGCCACTGTAATGACAGCCACTGCTCACTTCCCCTCCCTATGGCTCTGGCTGAAACAAATATTCTTCTATACTAAGGTTTAGGATGCTTCAAGCAAAACTATCTTGAGAAGTAAAAATCATTACAATATCCTTCCAGGCTTTGATTTTGTGTTTTTGTCGGTGGTTTTTCTTGATTATTTGGTGGTTTTTTTTCTCTCTCTCTTCTTGTCTTTAATAAAGGCTTTAATACAGGTTCTTGTATTGATGTAAAACACCTTTGGTCTTTGTCAGTATCACTTTATGATATATCAGTCCTGTTCTCAAAATAGGACTGGTTTTATTACTGCAATGGAGTAGACTGACTTAATTTCACCATTTCTGGCAAGAACAGGCACAAAATTTAATCTCAAGTGAAACGTGGATAGTTTCCTCATCTGTAATTTCTCTGGAGGTGTGCATAAATAGGAAGAGACTGTGTGGGCCAGTGGCGGAGACATGAGAGTATTTCTGTTCTTGGATTTGCTGTGGACCTGCAGCACATCATGAGATAAATCAGAATTCAATCACATTATCTGAGTGACTTCTTATTAAAATGTATTTTATACAAGGTTATCCTGCAGTATATAGCACTCTTGGATGTTACTCCTGTTTTGAGTTTTTAGAATCATAGAATGCTTTGGGTTGGGTGGGACCTTAATGATCATCTAGTTCCAATTATCCTGACATGGGCAGGGACATCTTCCACCAGACCAGGTTGCCTGAAGTCCCATCCAACCTGGCCTTGAACACTTCAGGTATGGGGCATCTACAGCTTCTCTGGGCAACCTGTTCCATTGCCTCACCACCCTGACAGTAAAGAGTTTCCTCCTGATACCCAATCTGAACCTGTGCTCTTTTAAGACATTTCCCCTTGTCTTGTCACTACATGCCCTGTCAAAAGTCCTTCTCCAGCTCTCTTCTAGCCTTTTTAGGTACTGAAAGATGCTATGAGGGGTAGATCCTGTCATAAACTGTGTGTGGTAACACACATACACTCTTTTTCTCCTGAGAACTAAGAAGGATACAGTCCTTTGAAAGCAGCCATCATAACTTTCCTGACTGAAGTAGAGATTATTATACTTAGCAGTAAATAAAGAACTGCCCCCAGAAGCCAAGGCAGGCCATAGGAACCATTGCAGCCATTTTCTATCAAAAACCCTAACCTTACATTAAGAAATGCCCTATTATTCCTAATCTGAGGTCACTCCATGCCAGCTGTATGGAACAACAGTTACCAAGCAGTTCCTCATCTTGCACTTTACTATAATTGTTATTAATTAATACAGTCTCTCTCGTTATGGTTGTTACAGGGGACCAGATAGAAATGCAACATCAGCAGTTAAGTAATTAAAATTTAATTGAAATAGGCCCATTTGCAGGGGTGCAGAGCTGGGAAAGGTTAATTGCCAACAGCAGCCTGTGGTCTGGCTGGAAAGAGGGAAGGACAAAGGCTGTCTTCCTCCTCCCTGTTCCTTCCATCGTGGTACCACTTGATTGTATCTGTAAAAAGATGGAGGCCCCAAGAGTTTAGGAATCAGTTCTCCTTCTGGATAAACGTGAAGTTGAGCTCTTCACGTGCAACACCATTGTGTGTGGAATGTGGAAAATCAGACTGTAAGATCCTCCTGACTCGAGAGCAGTGATTTATTTACTTTACACCTCTGCAGCTATGCTTGCTGCCTCAAATCTATTATAGCTATGAACCTTTCTGAAGAGTCTAGTGCTCATTTAATTTATTTCTGGTTTTCAGGGGAAAATGCACCAAGTGGGGGCTTGTACTGTGTGGGCCTTCTGTTATGATCTTGACCTCAAGCTATATAAACTAAAGGGGACCACTGGAGTAGCAGTTTTAGCTAAAGGGCTGTACATACCCTTGGTATTTCTGGCAAACCCGACACTGAGCCCTGAAATTGGTAGTAAAATTCCCATACTGTGCTAAGAATGCCTTTGGAGGAAAATTATATTGATTTTAAGAAGAACTAAATGTGAAAAGAACAGTTAAAAAATACTGTGTTATCGAAGCAACCAAAGCAGTTGGAGTTTTTTTAGTTGTTAAAAAAAAAAATAAATCCACACTGATGCAATAAAAAATGACACAAGAGAATAAATGTATCGAGTTGTTATGGCAACTAAAATATGTAGGTTGGAATTTATGTATCCAGAACTTCTATGTAAGTAAAATAAACATTATCCTTGCTAATTAAAATAGCATGCAAATATTATTTAATTTAAAATCATTAGTCTTGTTTTCCTTTACAATTAATGACTTACTTTCTGTTTTCTGTTTCCAAGTATTTGCATTTGCTTCCAGCTGTGGTCTGCTTGTATTTTCAGGGCAAGAATGTGACTTCACCAATGTGGGCTTAAATGTGGAGGGACTCCACTGAAGCTAATAAATAAAATATATGCAGGTGGGCACAACTGGAATCAAAACACGTTATTCTTACTGCTGACCTCTCTGCTTGCAGGGCTTTTGGCAGGTGTCATTACTCCATGCTTGAAGGGACCTGTGCAACCACATCTCCCTATATTTCCCCCCAGCTTGATACAGCATATGAAGCTCCTTCCAGAGTCTGTTTCTGCATACAGCCTGCCCTCTTCAGCTGCAGATTTAGCCTCCAAGATGTTTTATGACAGCCAGTTCTAAATGGGCATTCATTTTGTTCAGCCTTTTAATTTTTCTAGTCCTTTTCCTCCAGCTTTCAGAAGAATTCTGTAATAGCTTCTGCTTTATTTGAAAGAAATAGATCTTCAATATCCCCAATTACTCTTCATGTTTCATCTTCTTTATGCCCAGCAAAGTGCAGGCTGGTGTCTGAAAGGTAAAGGAATGGGGAGAATGATCTGACTCTGATCCCAGTGAGCTGTGAGAAATGCATTTATTTGTTTAACATTTTAATCTTAATAATTCTCCTCCTCAGAGGCATCTAAATTTGCCTTATGGAGTTTAAAAACACTGCTACCAAAAATTTTTTGGAAAATACTCTATCAGAGTAAGAACTCAGCCATACATAAGTTAATTGTCTCCATTTCTTGTGTGGGTAGTTGCCTGATATGGAGCTACAGCTTCAGTCTTTGCCTGAAAACTTCAACCGATCTGTCCAGTCTCATGCTTTGAGTGTAATTCTCATGCATCTGAACTGTGAATTATTTACCTCTTCATCTTTGCAACACAGTTCATCTTTGCAGTGTTTTTTTGCTCATTTTTCCTCTTTGCCACAGCAGGTCCTGCTGCCCACCAGTATTTGGTGTGCTAGGTCTCAGCAGGGGAGACTGTACCCAAGCAACAGCCCTTTCAAGGCTTATGTTTGCAAGGACTCTGGTGTCTGCACAGTGCTCTGGTCCCTCTCTGCTGCATGAACCATCACACATGGCGCAGTCCAGCATTGTGTGACCTTAGTGACTCTCTGCTGCCTGGGAAAGGTGACACACCAGTGCCTTGGTTTGTACCCCAGCTCAAAAATAAAGCTCTGCATGAGCCCTCCTCTTTTCTGCCCCTTTAATCCCCTCACCTGAGATTCCACCTGGAATACTACATCCAGCTCCCTACACAGGAAGGATGTGGTTCTGTTGGAGGAAGTCCAGAGGAGGGACACAAAGATGATCAGAGAGCTGGAGCATCTCTCCTATGAAAACAGGCTGAGAGGGCTGGGATTGTTCAGCCTGGAGAAGAGAAGGCTCCTGTGAGACCTTAAAGCACCTTCCAGTATCTAAAAGTAGTTTTTAAGAAAGGTGCACACAAACTGATTAGCAGAACCTGTTGTGATAAGACGAGGGATAATGGTTTTAAACTCAAAGAGGGTAGAATTATATTTATTTATAAGAAATATTTTTTTTTACAATAAGGGTAGTTAAATGGTGGAACAGGTTGCTCAGAGAGGTGGTGGATGCCCCATCCCTGGAAACATTCAAGATCAAGTTAGATAGGACTCTGAGCAATTTGATTTAGTGAAATGTGTCTCTGCCCATGGCAAGGGCATTGGAACAGATGACTCTTAAAGGTCCCTTCCAACCCAAACCATTCTATGATTTTCTTTTTCTATGACGAGTGACACTGGAGATGGAGCCTTGATCATCAAGATGAATCCTGTGTGTGTCTTCAGGTTGGTCACAAGGCTTGAGTTCGTGGAGCCAGCTGACTCCTGCCAGCTTGATCTGAACTCTCTAGTTGGGAGGAGAAAAGCTGAAGCATGAGCTAGTGTCTTCTCACTGCCTGAATTTCCTGCCTGGAAAGTGAGTTGTCTTGCCCCAGACCAGAGTCACAGTGCAATTGGACAATTGCGTGAAATGGATAGTCAGGGAGCTGGGATTTGAGTATAGGTTTTGTGTTAGACCAGCCAAAGCAGCTACTCAGTAGGTGATAGCCTCGATGACAGCTTTTAGTCAGATGGTCAAATCTATACCAGGAACGAGCAAATGCAAAGTTCACTAGTGACATTCTGACATCCAGAAACACACTAAGAGCAAGACTTGCTCTCAGGAGGGTGGAGCAGCATTAAATCAGATCCTGACCTTTCCGAGGCACAAGCCCACAGCCAGATAATTGTTCTTGAGCTGTAAGAGTCTTTAAGTCTGTCATAAAATTTTCTGAAAGGTTGAATCCATATTAGCTAAAGTGGAATCATAAAAATCCCAGGGCAAAAGAAATATTATTGTGATATTTATGCTCACTTCCAAATACGATAACTTAGAAAAAAAAATTAAAACCCTTGTGATGTGATTTATACAGTTGATTCCATGCCCAAATGTTTTTGTTTTCTCTGTTCACATTTACTGGTCATATTGGAAAGACTGGTGCAGAAGAAAGTGCGGTGACATTCTTACAGGGCTTAGCCATGAAACCTCCTAGTGATCTGCAACATCACCCTGACTTAAGACAGCTGCAAAGTCTGAGCTAATGCGATGTGATGTGGAGCAAACCTTGATGTCATCAATGAACCAGAAACCCTAACATGGAAATGGAAATAAAATCCTTTCTGATATCTAAATCTTTTGGCATGGAATTGTGCCTTTCTATAGGACCTTAGAAACACTGAATTAGGCATCTTCTTTTTTATAGGATTTTGTGGACAAAAAGAGAGCTCTTTTATATTATTTCTGGACTGAAATTTAGGCCCAGCTGAGGCAAATTAAACTGCCTGACTTCTGTGGGATTATATATATGATTTTAGTTTCTAACATGACCTGCTCTGGGATTGTCCAAGTTTTCAGTCATCTGTGATATCGATGAAAGTGATATCCTGTCAAAAAATTTGTTGAATGACATTTCTTCCTGTAATAAGGACTATAAGAGGCATATAAATAGAACTAGCAGGGTACAAAAAGAGCAAAGCACATCTTAGAGTCTGTAGGATTTTGCACAGCATTACAGGAAAAACTCTTCAAACCCATAGTGATGCTTTGTCTCCCACAATCTGTCCAAGATGAACAACTGTTTGTTTTTGTAGTCCAGTGATGCTCACAGAACATTTAGGAGAGCTGTCAACTCTGTCTACATATGACAGAAAGGTGCAGGCCTTGGAGGACAGATCAGAGGCACAGAAGGCATCCTTGCTGTTGCTGGCATGTTGTAACGGATGAACTTGACTTGATTCCAGTTCTAGTTCACGCACAGCTTGAACAGAGCATGAACAGGTTGGCTGTACCTGGTGCAGAGGTGTGCACTGTTCTGTGCTAGTAGCAGCATCCTGCTGGGCATCTCAGTTCAGCTCAGGTTGCTTCCTAGTCCAGCGTAGCTACAGAATGAATTAATTTACATTAGTGTTCTGTAAAATGGATAATTCCTGCATATATTATGTTGAAATGTAGCTTTTTAAATGTTCTAATGATTTTCAAACATGCTTACTCAAGAAAAAGTTAATTAAATAAAAGCAGCATCTCTCAGCACTATATGTTCCTTGGAGCATTTGGTTACCAAGATGATAGATTTCCTGACAGATATTGGCATCCAAAAGTTAAGAGATCACTGAGGGTTTTTTATACCTTTCCTCTCCTTATGTAAATCACTTGGGGCAAGCAGGCATTTATTGACAGGCTCTCATGGGACAGGAGCAGAGCTAAAAATTGGTGATACAAAGTGGCAAAAGACAGATTAGCTTGTGTTTTGAATTTCTCTTGCTGAAAGCATACAGGAGAGCATTCCCTAAGCCAATAGCTGTAGGAGGAGGTGCATTAAGTCTCTGAACCCTGAGGCAGTTGCACACTTATTTGGCTTATGGGCTGTAGCTCCTTGCACTCTCACCCGCCCTCCTAGTCCTTTTGTAAAGTTGATCACCATTTTCTAGCCATGGTTCATGTTTCTAGAAAATATCCCATTCAGGTGTGTGTGTGTGTGTGTGTAAGTATATTCAAAATCCTGGAAGCAATATCCTAGAGAGTGGAAGAGCAGAATAATATTTGCCTATATGTTTCTTGGTGTTTTTTTTAAATATTTTTTGTATTCTCCATGTTAAGCCTCACCCCGAGAAGAAGACTTATAATAACTATTGTGAATGGTTACAAGGACCTCCTCTTGATGAATTTATATATTTATATCTAAATCTATATATATTAATCTAAATCTAATTCTGCAGCCTTACAGTAGACTGCAGAATTCATCTGCCATTTCTATAGCTTGGCTGTCATAGGAAGACCTCCCATAGAAACTCTTGGAACCCCCATAATTGCCTGTGAGGGCAAATGCTCCTTCTGTCTGGATGCTGGCTCAGACATGAACTGGAACATGCTGCCTGCTGGAAGTGGAACCAGTGACAAGTCTTTAATAACTCCGAGCTATGTACTTTGGAAAAAAATAATCAGCAAGAATTTTGTTGTTGGTTGATTGTGTCGATTGTACATGTCCTAATAAGTTATCAGAAAGATCTGTTATAAGCACAGAAAAACTTTGCTGAGCACTGTTAAAATTAGATAAAATTATCAAGGTAGATAATATGCTTACTATTTTATTAATAAACATTTAAATAATGCTATAAGTTTGCACAATAAAAGAGACATTGCCCTGAAGAGATTACAGTCTAAATAGTACCTGTTAATTATAAACTAAATAGATTAGTGTTGATTATACACAAAATTACACGGTTGCTTTCGGTGTGGTCTACAATGTTCATGGTTACTGCCCATGTGAGCAAAGTTACCAGATGAAGTTTTGATCTGCTCATGCAACATTTGCTTGTAAAATCTCCTGTTTCTCTGACCAACTTGAAGAGAATAAGATCATGTTTTCTTCTGTGAAGAGGAAGGTAGAGTTGTTCTAACTTCTAGCTCTCTAGATACAGAGGTCTGATAAAAAGTCTTTGGCAGTAGTTTTACTTCAAACTTTTCAAGTCATTATTTCCAGAACCTCCTACAAGGATGTACAAACGTGGTGCATGTTGTCCACTGCATTTGTACAGTGTCACACTGGGGCTGGCAGTTCTACATCTGAGGTCATGGTTCAGGAGTAATGAGGCGTTGCTGAAACACTTCCTTTGCACGAGCAGGCAGCTTTTGGCTATAAAGTGTACAGATAATTTTAGATGGCGTAGGCTTTTAGTTGGCCTCTGAAGGGAGGATTGTATGTAATCAAGAATAAGAAAAGACTCAGATCCAAGACTGTTGTTTTTTAATAAATCTATCACAACACACAGCAAGTATTCTTTTTGCCTCTTGGATTATACAGTCCCATTTATTTCATAACACAAAATTAAATATCTCTTCATGTTCCGAGGGATTGTTAACATATACTTTGTTTCAGTTTGGAAACCATATATTATTTTGCTAATGCTTATTGAACCTTAATACACTGGAACAGAGAAATGTTCCTGATTTATTACAATTACTCTTACTTGAGCTGTTTAAACTTGCCTAATGTCCTTGATTTTCTGTTCTTTATAATGAATCTGTGACCCATTTCCCTAAGGAAACAATGGAAACATTTCATAGCATCTTATGACATTGTTTTATGTTCTTTCAAAATATTGGAGTCAGCTAATAGTGAAAAATTTGAGGAAAAATATGTAAAATGTAAACAGAGTAAGTTCCTTATCCAATTTTATATCTGCACTCATTTGATAAATACTCCTATAGAGTATGTAGTTTTGCTTAAACTTGTCAGACCCCTTTGAGAAGTTGCAGAAGCTGAGCTCCTTTAGGATCAGGATCCTTTAGGTCTTGATGATTTGAGAAAATAATAAAGTACTGATTTCCAGAATTTATAGTGTTGCATGTAAATAATAAGAATGGAAACCACTTATGTCTGGTATTCAAGGAAAGAAAAGATGAAATGAAATTTTTTATGGGTGTATTTTAGCTCCTTGCAAAGCCAGTTTTCCCTTCCTGAAAGAAACACTTAGGGAGTTGCTTGGATTTTCTGTAGGCTCAGAGGCAAAACCTGGGTTCAGTTCTCTGCTGTCCTGCAAAATTTTGGCCTGGTTTCCTCGCTATCCCTTCTTCCCTTCCAGATGACAAATGGGAAATATTCAACATCTTTCAGTGACTAGAAACTAGACAAAGGAATACATGGTTCTGCATGTGAGAGAAGCTGTAACCTTAGAGAGGACATGCATGGAGCCCCAAGTAATGCTGAGCTGCTGGGCCTGATCCAACCTTTAAGCACAGTCTTTACTGGAGCGCAAGACTCATACCATTGGTTCCAGTGAAGCTAAAAGCACGTGTCTAGGTAGTTGCCTGGATTAGGACCAGCATTCAGTCTTTGCTGGACAGAGCCCTAAATAAACAATCTAGGATCAGAGGAGAAAACATTTGCACATGTGGATGTGATTTGGCTGTTTCTGTGGCACTGGCTCATTGTTTTCTAAGTTGTGCTGGCAATGGTTGGTCTACTTAAAATGCTAACAATTTCTTGCCTGTTGTGTTAAAATTGACTGCACTCCCGTTACACAGGCTAAAACAGGATGGGTCTAAATCACTCAGATCGCCTGTGATGCTCAGCACTGACAGATACAAGACACTCTACTCTATTTGAATCTGCCCCAATTTCCTGTTCGTGCTCTTGCAGTGCCCAGAAATATTCTGTGATCCAAGTGAGAGGCAATCATCATGTTTCATTCAAAGGCTAACTCTTCTAGCACGTTTGTGCAGGGCAAAGCATTGTAAACAGAGATGTCATTTGTAATATTTACTGTCTTAATGTAAAATCTACAGTAATGTATTAGATTTCCAGCAGGAAAATTGAAAAAACAAATACAGCCTTTTACTATATCTTCTGCCAAAGATATTATTTGAAGAAATACTCTGTGTTTTATGAGGGTATTGTGTAAGCAATGTAAGATTGAAATCTGTGTAAATGAAGGAAAAATAACAAAAAAAAACCCCGTATTTGAAATTAAGAGACAAATACGGCTTCTAGACAAGCACGAAACTCTTTAAAAAAAATGTGTCACCTATGAGAATGTAATGAATTAGAAACAAAAAACCCAAACCAGATAATTCCGTTGTTGTTGTTGTAAGGAGATCTATTATATATTCCTGCAGCTACTCCAGATGAGAACCCCATCACGGTCAGCAGGTCTTTTTGTCAGGGCACTGATTTCCTTCCTTATCTTTACGTTTTGATGCTGAGAGCTGCAGAGCACCTTGAGTGCCTTCTGAAGTCACCTAGAGATTATGATAAGCGTCATCTTGCAGATTTAGCCTATTAAGACTTTCACAGACTTCCATGAGAGTGCCTGTAAGATTAAACCCAGAAAGTTTTGCATGACAAAACGTTGAAGTGAAAATCTTATGTATTAAGCCACCTGATATTTATCTGAATTTAGGCTACCCTGTTGTATGTTCATGCTAATCTTTATATTTAAATAGAATAGAATTGTAGTGCACATCTCAGTTCCTTTATTTGACTTTTATTCCCTGCTGCTCTCTAGCCTGCAGCTTCCAATGGATCAGAAGCATCTGGACAATGTGGTGAACACAATAAGGAGAACGCAACTTTTGAAAATTATGTGGTAGACATGAAGACAAAGGTATTGTCCACTCTTTTTTTCTGATGGAGAATGAAATCCTTTTTAGTGAAGTTTTGCTGGAGGTTAAGTGTGTAGAACATATTGAATTTGAGCTCCTGGATTTATTTTTTGTTGCTTATTGGCTGCATGTACATTACTACATCCGAATGAGGCTTAGAGACGCAATTTATTGCTGTCTGTTGCTAGCCCTGTTCATTTTGTGCTTACCTAGGCAGGATTTAATTTTTATTTTTATGTGCAAATGTTGTTCATATTGGTGATGGTTCTACAGATTTGCTGATCTCAAGATGGTTTCATTTCAGTCTATTATTGAAGTCCATGTTGTTACACAGTTAGTAAATTTTATTCAAGGTGTTTGTAGTCTCTCATTGTGTATTGTAGTTTCATTTCAGTCTGGAGTCAGTATGGCGGAATATAAATGTCAGCAAACTGATGATTTTTGTATGGGCGGTTTAATGATACCTATCATAAAACTATGTTGAACAGTGCAACTTCATGGCTGTGGTAAGAGGGTATGTTACACTTCTCTGTCTTGCTACTTGTAACAGTGAAGTTATAAGTGTTTCATTATAATATTTCTATTATTTTCATAGGTTCACAACTTGGCTGGAACAATTCCCTTGGGCTAAGATACTATTGTGTAGACTTTCAGTCTTGAAATCATTGTGTATTTTTTCTTTTTGAAGTGAAAGAAACTTTAGTTTTCTTTTAAAGTAAACAAAGTGGAAACATGAAAAAAGCTAGATATTAACTGAGTTGGTGTGCTTGTGTGATAACTTGTAGACTTCAGCAAATGTTTCTAACAGTGGAAACTTGCAGATTATTCCTCTTATCTAAGGCTTTTCCATAAGATTTGTTTCCAGGTCTAGGTTGGTTTCTCTATCCATTAAATTTTCAAAATCTAAAGATCTAATTGTCTAGCATGATTTTCTGAGTTCCTTGTATTGTTGTGTTCCTGATTTTTTGAGAAAAACTTTGGTACCATATGGAACCATAGTGGTACTTAGAACTCGAAATACAAGAACATGTATACTCATTGAAATTTGTCTTTATATTTATGAAAGATATTATTTATCAGAAGCTTGATATATACCCTAAATACATTGTGTCCATGAGGATATTGTGGAAATCATTGGATGTAGCGGATCTCATCCCAATTTCACACCAAAATTTCCATTATGAATGCTCAGCTGAACCATGCACTATCTTCCCTACTTAGAGTTACTGCAAACTACTCGACTGAATGTTTCTCCATCAACAATTCTACAAACTAAATTTTCATGCTGTTTGTACTCTCCAGTACAAAGTGTACCTGAGAGAAAAGCAGTTCCACTGCCAAACTCTGAAACATTCAGAGCTGTGAGTGGTATTTTCTTCAGTTTGCAGTACCATGGGGTAGCAGATAGCAGATGTTTTATTTTCATTTCCAGAAACTTGTGGTTTAGTGTGTCAGTTCACTTGAAAGAGTCATTTTGTCTCATTTCTTTTTTTCAAGTGAGTGTGCTTGAGTGTTAGTAGCATACTCCTTTGACAGTGACACAGAGCTATTTAGGAGTGGCTACATGTTTAAACATATTCACCAGAGCTTTTCAGTTGCCGATGACCAATTGGTTGTTAGATTTAGTTCCTCGAGCAGAGTGCTCAAGAATTAGATTGAACTCTTCATTCATCATTGATCTTGAGAGCTGAGAAGAACTTAGGACATACTGTCCTTGAGTACCCTGCGATTCTGTTGCAGAGCATCTCAGTCCACATATAGCCAGCAGAGCATTTGTAACTGAAGCATTTCTATTTTATTCTGAGTAAGAGATTTGTGGCAAATAAGAAAATAATTATGGCTTTGTATAGGAAATAATAGATACAAAAATCATTTGGCATAAGTTTTAAACTAATGAAGACTGAAGAGCTTTCAGAAGATTGGCTTATCCAGGGTTCTTTAGAGCTTTAGAATGGCTCTAGGGACCTGTCCCTGTCCTCTGCCCCAGACCCTGTGATGATGAACGTGCGTTTCCTACAACTCTATGAATCATATTGTGTTCCCAGCTTGCCTCACTGCCTTCTTTCCATAGGTCCCCTAAAGAGTGAGTTTGTGACAATGAGACTACTGGAGAGGTTGCACTGTGTCCATCTGTGGAGATTTTTAAGATTAAACTGGATAACAGCCTGGATAGCCTGGTCCGATCTCACTGCTGAACCTACTTTGATTGGGAGTTTGGAATACATATGTTCCCATGTCCTTTATATTGTCACTTAATCTGTTTACATTGACTCCTGGAGAGGCAGAAAGGCCACCACATTGCTGTCCCACCCAGCACCCTTGGAGGCAAATGCCTTTACACACCACCAGTACAGCAGCCAGGGACCAGGTATTCCATACAATAATGCTCTCAACAAATTGGGCCAGTGAAGTGCCTAGTGGGTTGTCTATTAGAAAAACAGAAGTAGATTTTTTTCCTCCTTGTGTAGGTGGTGCTTGGCTAAAGTGGGGTGCACTCCCATGTACTACATAAAAGGGTGGTAGGCTTGGAATGTACTTGAGGTAAGAAGAGATGGAATCCCCTCCACATCTGTGAAGCGGAAAAAAACCTTTTTTCTGTGTCTGTTGAGCCTGGGGCCACCGTGGCCACCTGGGTGCAGAGACATTGTGATGGAGAAATGGAGCTGCCTGTCCACCCATCACTTCTCTCTCCATCCGTTTTGCCATCTACCTGCAGGTTTCTGAGTGGCAAGGTCTGTGCTTCCTTACACGAAAAAAATTTGCCTATTTCTTTCATTGGGAAAACTACCGTCTGGAGAAATTGGTCAGGACTCCAACATCGATTGTGCTAAATAGCAATGAAATTTGCCATGCACTGGTGAAGGGAATGATTTGTGTTATAGCTTCTGTCGGAGATTCTCCTGGGCCTGAGGCCAGTTGCAGAGCTGCTGCTGTTAGGGCTGCTGCAGTCAGGAGGGCTAGAATTGCTAATTTGGTGATCTTTAAATTAACACCAGTGCTCCTGAGCTTCTGGTTCAGCCTGGGAACTACATTAAAATTCTTAGTGACTAAGGCATACTTCATTCCTTCCGAAATCTGTATTAACTTCTCTCCCTGGATGAAGAAGAATTTATTTGACATTTCGTCTGTAATACATCTCCTTACTATATAACCAGGATATGCAAGATTAGTCATTTTTTTCTCTTTTTTTTTTTTTTCTTCTACCATATATTTACTCAGATAACTTGTATCCTGGTTAACCTACTAACTAACCAGTTGTGGTGCACAGGAACTGGGTTCACGTGGTATAAATGTGCTCTGACTGCAAAGAACATAAGTTGCCGACTGCACCAATTGCGCTCTTGGAAGACGTAATCAAGGAAGTATTTTTTGGTAGCTTATTTGGATGCAATATAGAACCTGACAACAAGAAACAAAATATAACCCCATGCGAATGACTGGCAGTGTAACACCATCAACAAGAACCCCATAGTACGCAATTTAAGATATATTAGGAGTAAATAAATCTATCTATATATTTGTAAGAGCATGTGTGTGTTCATGTGTTCACTGTGTAGGTGCATAGAGCTCTAAATATTTAGTCACTGACTAAATTTTGCAAGATGCTGACATTACTAATGCTGTGTTAGCAATCTGATTAGATGTCTTCTATCTTAGTGCCTACTCTAAAACTTGGAGAACTAGTACTCTTAATTTTCCTAATTTCTATTGTTTGAATAAAAGAAAATAAGGAAGTTTTGCTTTTTTTTTAAAGAACCTATTTTTTCTTTACAGATTTTGCTCCATAGTATTTGGGTTTCAAAATAATTTAAGAAATGTTAAAAAAGGTGCATTGTAAAAAATTTAAAAAAGAATAAAATCAGAGAACCTTTCTTAGTGGTTTTAGCTTTTACAGAAGCTTATTTTTACAAATATTGAATTCAGCTGAATGTTGCAAGCTCTGGTTCTAAATATAGTGGCCTAATTAAACCCTATGCTTTGGTTATCCAAGTGGAATTACCTGGATGCAGTGAAGACTTTAATGCTAGAAAGGAGCATTAAATTGTCCAGTGTCACCTACTGCATTATAAAGACCATCACATTTTACCCACTCACCTCATGTTATTAATCTTTGTGTGACTTAAAAACAGACACCTTGGTAAAATTAAAGAAAAAGAAAGCAGTCACCTGGGTAGGTGGTTTTCACATGGTGGTCCAAGAGCCACTGGTGTCATAGTGGGAAATAGCTGTTATTCTTCCTATATTAAGGTTTCCCAAGAGTCAGAGCTCATCACAGAGGTTATTTTTTACCATCTAAATTGACTGCAAGCAACTATAAGCCATGGTTTTTCACCCCAGATGGCTGCTCCTTGATTTGTTTAGTTTTTGGGTCAAGTCTTTCTATAGTAGACTTCAGTCAGGATCATACGTACAGATAACAAGAAGGCTGGAAAAAATAGAACTAAGCAGTAATATGACCTCCAGAAATTAGAGCAGAAAGAGGTGTTGCTAATGACGGGTAAAGCAGTGCCAAGGATTTGAAAATCTTAGTCTTGGGGACAAAAAAATGAATGGAAAAAGTATCTGGTTGGAGAAAGAAAATTAAACAGCTCAGACTCTTTTTGGGGTTTAGGATAGGTAGTTAATGGAAATGAGGAACTGTATCCTCTGGAGAAACACTAGAGACCCATTGACAGTCATCTGTTCCCAGTCATTGATAAGTGTGTGTTAGAAGCTATGACCAGGAGCCCTGGCAACCGAAATGAGTCTGTGGGAGCATGAGGCTGGTGTCTGTGTCACCATAAGCATGGCTGTCTTCTGTCTGGGGCTATGGGAGATTTGGGGGGTAAAAATTAAGTGGTGATATTTCAGGGAGCATACTGCTCAGTGATGTGTTAAGCTTGAGTAGCACATGTGCAACTCTTGCCCTGTTAAGTGTACATTGTTGTATTTTATAGAAAGGAGGTGACAGTAAAAAACTGGAGAAGTCCAGGAGGAAGCTTTTTGGTACACTGATGGAGCCGGATGAGTCACGTTCATGTAAACATCCCCAAAGGGTTCAAACCCTCTGTTTTTCATATAAACTGCAAATAGGATCATGAATTTACTGTGACTGTCTCACAGGAGTAGAGTTACTTGCAAATAGAAGCATTTACAGATCATGCACTTAGAGACCAATTTCAAAACATATCTCCATATGCCAGTTTCAAGTCTGAGATGAAATTTTACAGCCAAGTCATTAGGTAATTATATTTATGAAATATTTCACACTTTACTAGATCAGCTTGAATCTACCAATTAGAAGAGAACAAACTGTTGGATGCTTTCAATGCAAGTGTTAAAATATCTCCTGATTTTAGAGTTGACTGAATTCCCTTTTACCTTACCATGCTTAGAGCACAAGTGTGGCTTAGGTTAGACCTTATTAATGGTTTAATTTCTTCTTAAGGAGATGGTTAGTTGGGTCTTACTTCAAGGATGTTTGAAACTTCTCCATTTCATATAATCTATAGCTTAATAAACTTGTCTGACTGTTTGGCTACTGGATTACACCTCAGTAGGGAGAAAACCTGAAGGTTCTAGCACAGCCTGTAAATGCAAATCACGTTGTTTTGTGTGCATATGGTTGCTCAGAGTGAGTTAAAGCTTTAGACTAAGTTGTAAGTGCTCTGGGGACTTTCTCTTTAAGATATTATATCCACCAAGACTTTAATAGTTGGGGGAGGGTTGATTGCTCTCTGACCACATATCTGATTCACTATGGATTTTGTAACTTTGGTAGCAGTGACCTCATTTTGGCAAAATAATATGTGTCATTTACCGAGTGTCTAACTGCTCCAGCAATCCCAGGAATATTAGGGTTATAACCTGAGTAATTTATGAAAGAGAGATGACTCTTAAATAATCTTTTATTTTCTTGGAAAGGCTTATTTTATTAAAAACATATTTTACCTCTGAGTGAGAATGAGAGATCCTCAGCAAAGCACCCAGGGGGGATTGTGCTGTCCAGTGTGTTGAAAAGGTGAATTGTAATGTATGGGTGTCTAGACATTTCCTCTTGTTGCTGTCAACAGTCCAGTTGGCTGTATTTTTTTTTTTTTCCAGTGAATAGGAGCATTGATTTTCCTCTCTCTTTGGCCAGAGATTTCATTTTACATATCTTTCTCCTTCTCTGTCTCTTTCCCTCCCTCTTACTTCTCTCTCTCTTCCTCTATCTGGAAGAGAGGGAAGACTGTAAGAGCTGACAGCAAGCTTTCAAACTCCAAATGATTCATGTAAGACACCTGAAAGGCAAGCTCTGCACCAGCATCACTGCAAGAAAGGTAGGGTTTTGGGGGGTAAACAGTCTGTAAAACTGAGCAAAACATAGAGAACATGAGAAAAAGCAATTAAGTCTGTGGATCTGTCAGTGATGCAAGAAAAGTTTGGGAGAAAACTAAGAGTTTTTAAGCTCTTTTGTTCAAGGTGCTTTCTCTTTTAATTAAAAGTTTGATGTATTTTTCAAAGGTGGGGAAAGAAAAGGTTCCCCTCCACAACTTTGAGTGATGTATATAATGTAGGAGTTTTTGTCACGGAGCATAAACTATAATTGTGTCAGTGTCGTGCTACACGTGCATGTGTAAATATGCAAATCCTGTTTCTTTCCCCTGACTGATTATTTGCTGTTATAGAGTTCTCCTTATCCAGCTGTTATTTATATTCACTTCCCGAATCCGAATCTGACCCAGTAATGCTGAGTGATTGTAGCTGTGACGCATGAGTTCTCGCACACACCTTAATGTTTCAATCATGCACTTCCAGCAGTATGTGTTTGTAGGAATCGTGCTCTTATAAAACCCTTTGCAACCCAAAGCTTTTTTTTTTTTTGGCAGAGAATATTTGGCTGTTTTAGACAGCACTGTTATAGATGGGCCCGATAGTTGTGCGTCTTGTGCTTGCTCCGAGTTAGTAGAAAAGAGGAGGGAGAGAGCGAGTGAAAGGGGGGAGGAAAAAAAAGACAGGGAAGGAGAGAGCGAGAGGGAGAGAGATTGAGAGAGAGCGAGAGAGAGAGCGAGCGAGCGCGGGGCTGAGAGAGAGACTTGGCAAGGGAAATCTTATGGGTATACTGAAACAGCAGATCAGAATTGTGAAACCAGAGCTAGGGCTGAAATGTGATGCTTTTGCTCTTTTGTGCTTGTTGTGGTTCTCATCTTCCCATTTAGAGGGCTGCATACCATTCAACAGCATATTTTGATCACAGATTGAACAATGCAGCAATCAAGCCTGATAAGCCACCTGGAAGTTTTGCTTGAGACGATTTCTAGTGGGTTTACTGATCCCTGTGAGCATCATGACTGCCTTTAGCATTGTGGAGGAGGACTCGAGTTTCTTATGAGGGCCCCACTTGGAAAAGCCGGCTGTGCAGATTCAAGCCTCCGGTTCTGTTCATGCTATTCAAAAGCCTTTCCTCACCCTTGCTGATTTATTTTTATGATTTACATACACTCCTGTGGAGATTTACAGAATGGATTGTCTGTGCATTGTCACGACCAAGGTAGGACTGGAAACATTGCTGTTCTGTGTACATATTTCTCTGCTATTTTTCTATTCCTGTAATTAAATAGATTGAGCATGCACTGTGTCAGGTTGTAAGATAAAGTGATGAATAAGCTTTGCTTCCATGAGCATTTTGTTCTCTTTATCTGTAGATTATGCAGTTTTTTTCTATATCACTTCATAAATGATATGCTTTTTACTTATTTTTACAAGCAGAAGGAAAAGGATTTAATATTTTATCTTAGCCTATGCTTGTGTCTATTAATATCTCTAGCAACTAGAGCACTTTCAGAATACATGGCATACTGCACATATATTCTCAGCTTATCAGTTTATTCTGTAAACTAAAGAATAATAAAGAAAGGGGGCATTATATGGGTCCTAGGATTTTAAAGAGGCCAATCAGATGTAGTTTAGATAGTCATGGTGTTTCTGATTGGAGAGATGCAAGTTTCTTGTGGCTTATTGTGGCTTTTTTGGGGAGAAAAAATCATGGATTACTTTACCTCTCTAGGCCTGAAAAATAAAAATGCCTAGGTCCCAATTCAGCACTCTTATACTGATGTTAGATCTAACCTGACTGTTTAGAAACAATCCTTCTAAATAATTCCTTCCAAATATGAATATAAGGAATACCTTTTCCTCAACAGCGGCAGCAGGCTAAGGACCTTAGGGTTAAGGACACTTCCCGACCTAAAGATCTGGTATAGGGATAAGCTGAACAATTCTTTGAGATGTCCTCAAACTTAGCAAACTAACTTCATATTAAATGACAGAGAGATGATGAGGGAACTCCCTTTGTGTTGCTACAGAACAGGCAGCTCAGCACATGTTTGGAACTGCCTTTGCACATGGTGATAGTATTTATAAGGAGCAGTTGGCATGGGAGGTCTAGACTTTGGGGTTCAGCACAGCTGCTCCCTGTTCTGGTTTATTTTTGATGAATTCCATCATTTCCACAGGGCTTCCAAAATGCCTGGGCTAGCCAGAACACCTGAACGCTGCATAAATTAAAAGGCAAAGCTATGGTTAGCACTGCTGTCATCACTGCTGTCATTTTTTGCATCATAGCCACGCAAAATGGGGACACCCGTCTGTGACGTGGAGATGGGCAGGAAGACACACCTTGGGCACCCATGGGCAGCAGTGAGGGGTGGTGAATGGCCACAGCAGAGAGCAGGGAACACAGTAGAGCCTTGGAAACAGATGCCAGCTGTCATTCCCATCTTGCTGGTGAAGAAACCCATATGGGAAGAGAACAGGAGGTGAATGAGGCCACAGAAGGAGTATAAATAGGAGGAGGCTGTGGCCTCATTCACCTCCTGTTCTTTCCGGGTCCTTCTGGCTTCTGTGAGCTGTGCTGGATCTGAGACTATATCCTCAGCCATCCCTGGAGCAGAGCAGAGGCACTTGTGGGTGCCTATTGACACGGTACCAATGAAAAGCGCTCAGCAGCGGAGGTGCAGCACTGTTGAACAAAGCTGGGATGCAGGATCATGCTAAACATCCAATTTACACTCCCAGGTGTTGCTTTCCAATCCAAAATAAGGAGAAGGTTGAAAAAAAGAGCTGTGATTAGCCCTACTTCTGGGTGTTTGGTGGTGCAGTGGGGACCTGCAATTACAACCATCCTTGGCCTAGAGAGTTTAGGAAGGAGGTGTGTAGGAACTGGATTTGGGACAGGGGAATATGTTTAATTTTAAGATGGTATAACTGGGAGAAGAATGTGTCCCAGTACTTCTTTTTTTTTTATGTATCAAGAGACATCACTTATTTATTTTATGATTTGGTGATGTAAGTTTCCACTGAATATTTTCCCAGGGCCTTCTGGGAAATAACAAACAAGGATTCACTGCCAGCTCACTGCTCCTGCTGCCTTGAGCAGGACTCCCAACTCCATTTACACACAATATTTTTCCTTTCAGCTTTTCTGTCTCTTGAATCCATCTCTGAGTGGCTGAAATGATCTGAAAGTCAAGCAAGTGAGTGAGGCTCAAATATTCAACTCCAGATATTCAGTCTTTGCTGCCAAACATTGATGTAGGAATGAGATGCAATTGCAAATTACACGTGACCTGCTATTTGGATGCAAGCGGGAACAACATAATATTATATGTAATTGAGTTGAATAACAGCAAAAATCTAGTTTCAGAACACTTTCATATTGTAATGGCTTGAAACCAAATAAATTTGGTGATTTGCTCATTTTACTTGTTGCTGTATTTTAATAGCTGAACTAATGTTATATTGTATTGATCCATAATCTGCTCTTACTTGCTTTATTTTCATTGGCGTAACCTCACTTTCTTTAAACCATCAAAAATTTTTATGGCTTCTATTTATGCCCGTTTTCACCAGTATTATAAGAGCAGTCCTTTTTCAGAATAATTGTGATTTTTAAAAAATTCATTTTGATAAGCATGTGTTCTACAGAACAGCAGTATGGTCATTTTTGGCCTCAGATCTGTCAGTTGTCCTTATTTAAATAGCCATTTGCTTGATTTGTGCAATAATTGCCATTCTCTGTCCTGAAAAAGTGGATCTTGATGTCAGAGGGAGTAAATAAATCAGTTTTTTTCTTCAGATCTTGAGTAATAAAAAGGGAGTAACGGATAAGTGCTATTTAAACTCCAAAATATGAAGAGTGTTTAAAGAGTTGACATTTTTAACACATGATCATTAAATTTAGATTATTATTATCTGGAATTTAGGTTATAATTAAATTTAGATTATTATTATCTGGAATTTTTGATATTTTCACTTTATAGAAAATGACATAAATGTTGCGGGGGAGTGAAAATGCCCTTGTAGACGATTCAGTGGACCTACAGATCCTGCTCTGAACTCTATGTGGTAAAAGATGTCATCTAATAAAATTAATTTCTGATGTACCTTGCCGAATCTTAAATCCTACTTACTTTTTTTTCGGCCAAAGTGCAAAATACATTTAAGATAGACTTGAGATATTACTTTGTAAAAACTCTTTCTCTCTTTTCTATTTCCTTCACGTTTCCATGCATTTCTGAAACCAGGAGTACAGAAGTGCTGAATTAGTCAAGGACAACTTCTTGTGGTCTCCTGGTTTATTTTAATTGATCCTGTTCCCAGCTTAGCTTCTTTCTTTACTGTCACATAAAGCATGTTAATTTGTAGCAATATTTTATCATTAGGAAGAATTTAGTATAAATAAAAACTTAGGTTGAGACTTCATCCCAGCATGAGCACCAGGAGATTTTGGGAAGGAAGAACATTCCACTGTGCCTCCCAGCATTCAAAGGCAACATGCTGTCCTCTCCTTTAGCTGTCAGCTTTCCTTCCATCCTTTTGCCTTTTACAGGCTTAAGAATACAATGGTAGCTGCCACTGGTGAAAAAGAATATAGATAGCTCTCTGTTGCTCACTGTAACAGGGACTGCTTCACTGGAACACCAAGTTCTTGGTGTTAGGTGGCTCAGAAAAGATGATCAGCTTTCCCTGGAAAAAATCCCCCAAGAGCTTTCTGGCCCTAGTTGCTAGAAAGGGGAGCTCAGAGGTGGAAAATCAGGTCTTAAACCTGGAAGGACAAATGGCAGGGCTAGCTAAAGATCTTCTCCCATAACACAGATTTTAAAATTTCCTGTGTAATCTAGTCTAATGTTTTATTATCCTCAACATTAGTAATGCCCGTAAGAACTGTCAGTGTTGGTTGCCAGTGGTGTCATCCCTTGTTTTGTTTGGGAGTTGTATTTTGAGGTTTCCTTAAGATCCCAAATTTTATCACCTGAAAGCTTCTGTGTTTTGAGAAGAGCTTGCAAAAATATGTACACAAAGAAAAAACACGACTTAAATAATCCAAATTTATTCATGACTCCTAAGCCACTTGCTATTTGTGCCTGACTCTAAGTTCTCAGAACTGAGCACTGGTAGCAGTAGGGTTTCTGTGTCCCAGAACTGTGCCCTCCAGCTTGTAAAACAGAGAACAGGCCTTCTTACCCAGGGAGAACACCCAGCTTGAACTTGGTTTTTTAGCAACAAAAATAAATTTCTGTCACCAAAGTTTTGAAAATTCTGCAAGATTTGCTCCTTTTTACAGATTCTTGTTGCTTGCTTCTGATTAACTCTGTACTGATTTAAACCTGGTCACTACAGAGGTTCTACATTTAATTGAAATGTCACTGATGTGTGTAGGAACAATTAATAGAAAATGTGATTGTTCACGTGACTGAAAACCAGTAAATTGTAAATTTGGTTTGGATTTTTTTTGAGTTAATGAAAGACTCAGTTCATTCCACTAGTGAAGAAGCTTGGCCTTTTTTTTCTATTTTTTTTTAATTAATTTTTAAAATTTAATGTAGTTTGGAAAATTAATCTTTCTCCTTTCATGACTGTCTATCCAGAACCTCTTCTAAGAATTTAATTCAAGTGTTTAAAATAATGAAATAAAGCTGGAAGGAAAAAAAATATTTTGTAATGGTACTGGGGAGCAAAGTAGTAAGCTTGTTTATGTTGGTAACCCATACTAATGTTGAATGTGTACAATTCTGATTGACAATGTTGCCAGGAGCCAGCAACATCTGTCTATCCTATTTTCTTCTGCTTATCCAGCCATATATGTGAAGCAGGGGACACCACTGCTGTGCACTTTAGGCAAAATTCTGAACAGATGTGTGATCAGAACTCGTAATATGCTTGATAGTCAAGGAAAATAAGAAGCCACAATGGTCAAGTACAGGACGAATAGCTGGCTTAGACCCTGGATGTGGTATGAGTTTTCTGTAGGTCTCTTCCACTCCACACACTCATCACCCCACTTTGCAGCATGAATTTAGGAGTAAAGCAGAGAAGAGATAAAAAATTTGCACCTTGTCTATCTGTCAGCTTTAGTTTTCCTTTCCCCATAGTCCCAACGTGGAAGATAAGGCAAAACTCAGATCTCATTCGCCTCATTAGCATCACTGTGAACTTGAATGAGGAGGTGCTGTGGCCTGGCTATTTCACTTTGAAACTGCATTAAATAAATCATTATTAATCCCTGCTGATAGTGTGCTGTACTACAGAAAGGTAGGGGCAGGTCTTGTGTCCCAGTAGGGTACTGTGGATTCTCTAAGTAAGGGGGAAAATCATCATTCAGCATTTAGCCCACAAAGTTGACTTCCAGAACCAGCCCAGTTAATTTGAAGGATGTTTTTAAAACATGGCTGAAGAACAGAAAAATGTGGAGGTGGCACCACTGGAGTAACCTCACTATTTCAGCCTCTCTAATTTACAGTGGCAGCAAAACCAGCTCTAAGATGCTCTGCGAAGGGCAGAATGGTAAATGAGATCAGCTCATCTGCTGGAAGTGGAGGGCAAGTCCACACACTATGGGCCAGCTGTTGGTCTCAGTTTGCAGCGGTGAATCCACTAGAAGTTTAAGTTGAATTATTGATATTTGGGGCCTGATACCAATGCAAATAACTAATACTGAAAATACTTATTTATGTTCCTTTGTCATAGGACTGTTCTACTCCCCCCACCCCGTTATATTATATTAATCTAAAAAACCTCAATATAGATATTTTAAAAAAGTATATATATAAAAATGTATATACTTAGAGATTGAGGTTCAGTTTGTGAGATGCTGTAGAGTCAGTTCCAAAATTAGGAAATTACCAAGCTAGATATAGATACTGAGATTAACCAGGCCCTCAGGTGTTATACACTAATATAATATTACCAAAACTGGCAGAACTGTAGAGAGCTATACTGCATGAGGATCTGATTTATATTTAGCTGGATATGAAACTAACCAACACCCCCCTCTCCATTTTTATGTGCTTGCATATTTTTAATAGATCTGGGCAACATTTGTTGTTTTTTTTTTTTTTTCTTTCCAAGACTTCAGGCTTTGAATCGTTAGAGTTTGGAATCATAAACTGGGTAGAAAAGTTTTTTTGTGCTGAATTTCCTGTCCATAACAAACCCAAAACAAAGGAAACATAATGATTTTCCCCTCAGAGATTTATATTTAGCTAAAATCAAAATCTTTTTCTATAGTCATTATTAGGTGCTGATGAGCACTTCAAACTGTGGTATTTTCCTGCCAGACCTTAAAAGTGTAATAGTGCTGAATCCATAAAATTTACATATAATTTAGTAAAGTCTATTCTGAAGTGGTACTTCAGGACAGCTTTGATGACTATGGGTTGGCTGCTGGCTAAACTGCACGGTCTTAGAAGAGTAGGAAGATCCTTTTCATTGATTACCATTTATCTTAGCTGGAGAACATACTCAGGGATGTTTGACAGATGGGGAGCATATCTGAGGATTTATTTCAAATCTTGATTTATCAATGTTAAATTTTGGAACAATTATTGTAAGCCTCTAGCGTTTGGATTTCAAACATTATGAATGTAAACTGATGAGACACATGCTGTCTCTTCTAGAAAAATAAAATCATTTGGGGGGGGAATCTCAAGAAAATTACACAGAATAAACTAATGTGCATTGCATATGTAATGTCTGGTAATTATATCTTGTCAAAAGCTCAACTTTTTTTCTCCTTTATTCTTTAGAAATATGGTAATAGTCCCTTTTCCCTTGTAGTCAATTATAAATTTCAGGAAGAATTAAGTATGTTAAATCTCTTCTTCCCCCTCTTCCCCCTCCCTTGGTCTCTATGGCAGCAGCAGGAGTGGAAGGGAATTACTTTGATCTCCATTTCTGAGTGACATTTCGTTTTTTCAGAGCATTGACCTTGTTTAGTGCAACTGAAATTTTCAATAGTTTTCATTAGATTATAATTTGGTGATTTTAAGGAGATGTCTTTATTGAGATTGGTTTTAACTATGAAAGGAAAAGGGTGATTTGTTTCATAAATCTATGAAAAGCTCTATAAACTGAGAAAAGAAAATGTTCAATTAACAGCTCGGGCAGATAAGGCTGGGACTCGATTCTGCACAACAGTGTCGAGCTGCAGAGATGAGGCAAGGTGGAAGGTGCTGAGCAAGAAAAAGGAAACAAGACAGTTTGATCCTGGCTCAGTTAATAATAGTGCTGCTTAATGATAGCAGAGCTATACATCCTTAGCAGGTCCCTTTTCTGATATTCAGAGGACCTGGATGAAGGTGGGAAGATAATTTCCCAGTGGCAAGGTCAGCTGCACTTTTATTCATTTCACATGGCTGGAGCTGACCAAATAGGTTCTTTGCAGTGTCCAATAGGCCACTAAAAGCAGAAAAAAAATCTGTCTTGAGGCTGTAATCCCCCACATAAACATGTATTTCTTTTCTGTGTTAATCTCTTTGATACTACTGTGCAAATTTCACAGAATCACAGAATAGTTGGAAGGGACCCACAAGGATCATGGAGTCCAACTCCTAGCCCTACACAGGACCATCCCCAAGAGTCACACCAAGTGCCTGAGAGTATAACCCAGATATTTCCTGAACTCTGTCAGGCTTGGTGCTGTGACCACTTCTCTGGGGAGCCTGTTCCAGTACCCAACCGCTATCTGGGTGAAGAACTTGTTTCTAGTATCCACCCTAAAACCTCCCCTGACACAACTTCAACCAATTTTTTTGGGTCCTGTCACCGGTCACCACAGAGGAGAGATCAGTGTCTTCCCCTTCTTTTTCTCCCAAAAGGAAGCTGTACACTGCAATGAGGTCTCCCCTCAGACTCCTTTTCTCCAGGATGAACAGACCAAGTGACCTCAGCTGCTCCTCAAGGCCCTTCATCATCTTTGTTGCCCTGTATCCATTCACCTGGTGCAAGACTTCTGGCAAATGAGAAGATATGTGCATTCAAAGAGAAAGGATTATGGTTATTTATGAGTGAAGCATTAGATCGGAGTATGGCCTAGTATATTATATTTTGCTCATTCTGAGGCCTCTAGTTGAGATCTACTATTTTCTTTTCTGCAAAGCATCAGAGAAGATAATTTGCAGGGATGTGTAGGAGTAGCTAAGTATGTTCCACTGGTTCTAACTTCAGCCAACGCTTTTGCTAATGGAGACCTCGCTCAAGGACTTGTATGCAATTTCTTATATATATATATTCCTGGCTGTTCTAGTGGATACAAATGGAATCTTACCTGTGAATTCTTCAGACTCTGATCACCAATATCTTCTCTGAGAAAGAATATTAGTTCAGATCTTAGAGAGTGCTGCAATTCAGTGAGACCTGAATCTTTGTATTCCTAAACATCCTCTCTGAATTTTGTTACATCTTCCTGCAGAGCTGAGATCTGCCTCTGAATGTGTCTCCAGCCACAATCACATTAGGCAATATTTAGCCATCCAAATTTTGTCTTGATATTGATATTTTGTATGTGTAAAATCTCTCCCTGCCTATGGGAAAGTGGCAATAAGCTATACGTACTTGCTCCTAAAGTCACATAACACAAAAGAGGAATTATTCCTTGAAATCTTACCCAGAGCTTGCTGATGTGCAACTGCATCTCTGTTACCCGAAACCTCTCTTGTGCAGCACAACAAAGCTCTCACCTTCAGGTTCAATATTCAATATGCACTATTTCCCTCTGCAGTATTGCAGTGGGCACTCATGCATTACTACTCTGCATTGAGTTAATGCATCTCCAAGATGCATTATTCTGATGTTTCTAACCAAAGCTCATAGTTGTCAGTTATTTTAACACCTGACTAAGAAAAGCATGTAGGAAAGAAGCTATCTTAAGGGTTGCATGCTAGGAAGGCAGATGCTGTGTGTGCACTCTGAAGAAATTGCAGCTTTAGTTTTGTTTCCTGAAGTTGGTGCTTTTCTATCTCCTGGTTACCTGTATGGTCTGCATTTCTGGATGTTTGATAAACCTACTGGTTTGGAAATTACATGTATCAGTTCGTCCAGAGAAGAAACTAGACTGTCTCTAACTGAATGTGAGGTTAGCATCTCTATCTGACTTGGTCATCACTTCATTGCTTCCTGAGTGTATTAATGGTATGCAATTCATAAAGGATTTGAAGTGTCAACCCAGAAAAAAAGCTGCCACTGATTCTGAATTCAGCAATGAGAATTGAAATTATGCTTTTGCATCCCAAGGTCTCTTTATATAAAAATTACGCAAGCTGAAGATCTTATTGCATATTTTGAAGGCTCTGATTTCATTAAGCTGTGATAAAGGCTACGCCTGGATGGCTGTGTCTGTCACTACGTTGGAGCTCTCTCAAGGGTGAAGCTTAGTGCAGGAGTCCAAGTATCCTCAAAGAAAAGTAGTAAAACGAGACTGTGGAAATCACTCATTCATAAGCTATAAAGAAATGTTTGCATTTGAGATGGAGAAGACTTTTATTGGAATGTATTCTCCCATACAGTGAGGCAAAATATATTTACATACCAATATTAGTGAACATGAAAAACAAACTAGAGGTGATTCTGTCTTCCCTTGAAGGCTGTGTGAAGATGATTTTGAATGATGGATTTTCACCACTTTTAAGATTTTTAACTTTCCAGTGTAGTGACGGAGCAGGGTCTACAGTTTTATCCTTACAAAACTCCTGAGGAAAATGTTAGCAGTAATAATAAAATGGAATTATTTCCTTCTACAGCCTGCAAATATTTATCAATATATTTATTCCTGTGCTTACTTGTATTGCCTATGCTTGCAGAATACTTTATGTACTGTTGACCTTTCGGTTAATTTTTTTTTAATTGATGTCTCTAGATGTGACATGTTGGAGCTTTTGGATGTTAAAAAAAACCAACAAAACTGAGTACTTCTATGAAAAAAAAAATTCAGCTACGTGAGGGTGAAAAATGTTTCAACTAGTTGAGGGTGAAAGATATGAAAGTTATGAAAAGCATTGTTTTTTACAGAGTACAAAGTGATCACTCAAATAAGAAATCAGCTGTAATTTTCAAAAAGAATCCAAGTTCCCAAAAAGCTGTAGGAGGAAAGTGTTCAGTCCTAGCCCATTTCAATATCAGTCCTAGCCCAGACAATATCAGTGCAATGTCATGTTACCAGCACTGTAATTCAAATATCCAGCTCTGAAATGCCAAACGCTGCAGGTCACCCTACAGCCCAGATGAACGACCAGCACAGCCCTTGTCCTGGGAAAATGGGATCTCAGTAGAACTGCTACCTATGATCAGTTCCCAGTTACTGCTGTCTCTCTGACCTTTGAATATGCACCTGTCATGGGATTCTGAGCCTTGAGACAATTTAGGTATGAATCTCAATGTCAAGAGAACTTGTACTGTATTAGTCTCTCCTGCTACGAGATCTGGAGCTCTCATTTTGCAAAAGTATCCTCTTTAAGAATGTGAGGAGTCTTTTTGAGGAGTCTCCTGACAAAGTTATACGTAGTTACCTCTGTAAGATCAGGCTTTTCAATCAAAAAAGTGTTTTCAGTGCCAAGCACATTATTAATTTTCTTGCCTTTAACTTGCCTTGGAATAAAGACTGAAAGCATATAATTGTTAAAGGAAAAAATAATTACTAGTGTTTCATGCAGCCTTTTGATCAGAATTCATTTATAGTTTTATTATTTTGATAGGATTACATCGTTTGCTGTTGCATTCATGCCTTCCTTACAGGAGATAACACACACTCACAGGATACTGCTGCCATGATAGCAGTGACTTATTCAAATACTTTTAAGCAAGGCTTTCTAAACTTTCATCTAAAGGTACAATGCTTCTTGCTTGCTAGCTGTTTTTCTGAATATTTCTTAAAGTTGTCTAAGTGAAAATTAAAAAGATAAAGAGTTTTAAGGTTTGGAGAATACAAAGCTGGAACTGATATCCACATTTTTTCCTTTTTAACCTGTAAAAGTAGTATTGCACTGCTTTACAAATGTTTGCTTTTTGGAGATAAAGAACAAAGAACTAATAGTTCTTAAATTAGACTTCCAACTGAAAATCACTTGAAGTCTAATCATTAGTGTTTGCAGAGGTTCCTCTCCTTTACTCTCAGCATGGAGAAAGGTGTAATGTGGTTGCTTGGGGTATATCTGGCTTAAATGAAAATAAAAAGAAGAAAGCTTCCCCTGCCTTGACATAACTTCCAGCTTCAGGAACACACATGATTACAAGAGTCCTCCAATTCAAGGAGCTAAATAGTAGTTTGACTCTTATGTGAAATGCTGAGAGTAATGGTGGCAGACACCAGAATTTATTCTGAACTTTTCTTCAGGGACTTTGACCCAATCTGCTGTACAATTCATTCTGATGGGTTCCAGACCTTGGCTGAAATGTAATTGAATCACAGCAAATGTAAGGGAAATTACAGGAAGATCAGCCTGAAGGTCTCATTGTTACATCTTGCACTGCCATGTGGAACATTAGACTTTAAATTAACCCCCCACTCTTTTTGTTCTGCAAAGTTTCAGGGAACTGCAGGAGTGTTGGTTACTTGCTTATGCTCTCCAGGGACCAATCTGGAGAGCAAGCAGAGCATTCTACTCAGAAAAGAAACACACCCTACAAATTTGGGACATACTTACTCCTAGAAATTAGCCTTGGGGGTGCTTCGGGCTGCAGCTATCACTGGTTCATAGAGGACACTGTGGAAAAATGCAGCCTGTCATGAAATGGGGGGGGAAAGCCAACCTCTGTCTACTGACTAATGCTCCGCTGTTCTCTGAATGTTCCAGTGTGGAGGAAAGGCAGATGGCACATGCTTGAGATTCAGAGTGGGATGTATGTTCACCCACATAACTGAGAACTTCAAAGCAAAATTAATGGATAGCTCTTGAGGCCATTTTGGTCGTACAAACTTCAGATTATTTCCCATATATGACAGTGGAAAATGACTCTGTGAGGTGTGATGCATACTAGCAAACTTCTAGATGCTCCATATGGAATAGAGTCCATTGCACCTAGCGATTGCAGCACGTACTGTGTTGTGTATAATGCCATTTTCACTTATTTGCAGCAGAGCCATGGCAGATGCCCATCTCACAAATGCTCAGTCGAAACACCTGCCTGGATACCCATTCAGCACTCTACCGTAAGTTTGAGCCTTTTAATACAAAGATTTGAGAGACTGAATGGTAAGTCTCTGTGTTTGGAGCAGCCTGGGTCGGGTGATATTTCCGTACTCGATGCATTTGAGAAAAAACCAGAAACAAGTCTTAAGGCTAGACCAAGCTACTTGTGAAGCCTGAACTGTTGAAATGTTGGTTAGTAGCTTAGCAGGGCTTCTGCAGAAGTTCAGGTTCTTCAGGAATTTAATTCATTCCACATGGAGCAGTGGGGATAAGGGGCAAGCTTGGTATAGTTGGTGATGGAGTCCTGCTCACGGATTGTGGAGTTACTTGTAATTTCTATAACTGGGCTCCAGCTGAGTGTGATGACTGGGAGCCTGCTATTTTTGCCTGATCATGGACAAAGTTTGAGAGAATTCATTCATAAGCTCCCTCCTGCAGGATCTGCCAAAAAGAACTGACATTTAAAGCTGGACCAGTCTGTCTCCAGATCCACGTGGTGACACAGGGAAGGGGAGGTGCACTTTTTCTTCTCCACCTTCTCATGGAAGAAAGACTGATGATTCCTAGTGCTTTTATGGACTAATAAGTGGGGAAACTTGCCCAGTATAGGTAATGACTTTTGGGGTGATGGACACTGAGTGAAACTTGATCTGCTGGGTTTATAGGAAATTACTGTTGTAAATACTTTCCTCCTCCTGACAATTAGACAACTTCAGTGATATTTGCTTTTAGCTATCAAAGACACAGTAATATTTGAAGAGAAAAAAGCCAACTTCAGTCAAGTTGACACTACATTGATTTATATCTTGTCTGAACATATACTGTAGATTGAGCCAGATTCTTGGATGCTCTAAGTTAGAGGGCTGACTAATAGAGCTGTGATGATTTATTGGTGCTGAGGAGTTGGCAGGATTTAGTTGACATTTTTGTTGGCTCTAAACCATAGCATGATATTGGTCCACAGCTATTAACTTGTCACGTTTTATGACTAGATGAATGAGAAACAAATTCAAGCTTTCACTCTCCCTCAGTCTCTTGTTAATCTTGCTCTGTAGTTTTGGTTGTCCTTATATGTTAAAATTAATTATATAATTGTTTATCTGTACTAAAAGAGACCCACTCAAAAGTATTGTTTGAATAGTTGAGCTAGCCAGGTTTTTACCAGGTGAGGATCTAGGCCAGCAACTAATTAGTAATTCTTTCTAACTATTAGTTTCTGTTCTCAAAGTCTTTGGATCAACTTTGTGGTGTGGTTTACATCGTTTTGTGTTTATATTAAGAGAGCTGGAGCATGAACACAAGTATGGTAGTGTGGTGCACTGAGAACTGGAACTGTACTGGGCATTTGTAGCAAGTCAGAAGCAGTTGCACTCAATGATTTCCACTAACACCATGACCTGACTTTTCACATTGTGGCTTTAAATGCCTTGGGTGTTTATTAGGATATCTTTTGCTTAAACTATAAAAAATAAAAGCACTTATCTTGAGTATTCTTTGTCTTGTTACACCAGCTGTGTGTACATGCATAGGTAATATCAATAGACCTGCTATTTTGCAAATTTTTATATTGTCACAAAAAATGGTAAACTGAGGATTAAACTTCATTGTCTAGGTTAGCGTAAGAAATTGTCTAAGATCAGAATAACTTCAAGAAGTTTAATTTTTAAACTGTTATAGTGGAAACTGGTTCTTGGACCAATACTATTTAATATCTTAATCAACAAGGTAGATAGTGGGATTGAGTGTACCCTAAGCAAATTTGCAATGACACCAAGCCAAGTGGTGCTGGAGGGAAGAGATGCCCTCTAGAGGGACTATAACAGGATTGAGAGGTGGGTCTGTGTGAACCTCATCAAGTTTAACAAGGCCAAATACAACGTCCTGCACCTGGGTGAAAGTAATCAGCATTAGCACATACTGTGAGATAAATGAATTGAAAGCAGCCCTGAGAAAAAGGACTTTGGGGTACTGGTGGATAAAAGACTGGACATGACCTGAAAACGTGCACTTGCAGCCTAGAAAGGCAACCATATCCTGGGTTGATGGAGGTGATTCTGACCCTCTACTCTGCTCTCATGAGACCCTGCCTGGAGTGCTGCATCCAGCTCTTGTGCCCCCAGCATAAGAAGGATATGGACGTGTGGGAGTGAGTCCAGAGGAGGCCACAGAACTGGTCAGAGCACTGGAGCACCCGTGCTGTAGAGAGAGGCTGAGAGAGCTGGGCTTGTTCACCTTGGAGGAGAGAGGGCTAAAGGGAGACCTTATTGTGGCCTTTCCTCATTTAAAGAGAGCTTCTAAGGAAGGTAAGGATAAAGTTTTTAATAGAATCTGTTATGATAGGACACGGGGTAATGCTTCTAAACTGAAAAAAGGTGGATTTAGATTGAACATAAAAAAGAAGTTCTTTACTGTGAGGGTGGTGAGACACTGAACAGTACCCAGAGAAACTGTGGGTGCCCCATCCCTGCAATTTTTCAAGATCAGGCTGGATGAGACTTCAGGCAACGAGATCTAGTGGAAGATATCCCTGCCTGGGGCAGAGAGGGGTGGAACTAGATGATCTTTAAAGGTCTTTTCTAACCCAAGACGTTTCTATGAGTCTATGAAAAAAAAAAAAACAACCCAACTTACTTTTAAAATACAGTTCAACAATTCACTTAGTTGCTATTTTTTTTAATTCTAGAGTACGACATGTGGTCCTTGAGGTAATTGCCTACTTAAAGCTTATTATTATGTATATTTTTTCTTGCTTATAGAAGCTGAATGGATTGAAAGAAAATAAGTTGTAATTTCCAAGTACCTCTTGCCTTTTATTTTTTTTTTAATCAAACAATTTTCTATGCAGCCAAACAGATTTTTTTTGTCTATCTTATCTGTATCAGATATTTATAGGCACGTTTTACTATACTTCAGTAGACTTATTTTCTTGGGAGACTAATGCAGACAGTTGGGGAAAATTAAATCAAACAGAAATTAACTTCTAAGTGGTACCAGTATTTTTACCCATCTGATTTCAAAAGTGTTTTTTAACTGCCTTGCCTTTATTAGAGAATAATATCTGTGAAACATAAGCATTTTGATAGAAAGCTGATTAATGAAATGAAAATTTCTAGTGACACATCAAAGCATATTACCTTCTATAAAAGGACTGTGGGAAAAAACCTGAAGCAGATATCTAGCCAGTTGTGAAAACTCCATTAGATGACGACAGCATGTATTTGGATGTCTCTCAACAGTGGTAGAGGGAACAGTGTCAAACAACAAAGGAAAAACAAACTGTTAGAAAAGGTATCCTCTTTCATCAGTTTTGCTGTCTGTGTCACTCAGGATGGCATGAGTCCGGGCTAAGTTTTTCTCTCCTTTTACAGCATTTTTTATAAAAAACACTGTGTGCTCTCTTGGGAGTGCCTTTTGCATCTAATGCAAAACAGGAAATCTGGCAGCATTGTTGTTATGTAACAGTCTGACTTTTGCCATCCCTAACTTATAATTCTCTTTGAATTTGCTGATGATTCTTGCAATTAAGATTCTCAGTTCTGTTTGTCAACTCACCATCTGCAAAAGAGGCCATAAGTGAATACTGCCTTTCTGTTCCTTTACACTGTCCTTAATTAGACTTATTTTAAGTCTGAGAGTTTTTTTGATCAAGGGAATTACCTAAGGGTGGCTTTGCCTGCACTTGCACTTTCAGTCATGTCTTCTGAAGGATTTTAGTGTTTGATTATAAAATACTCCAAAAGGAGTTCACTATACTGCTCTCTAGCATACTAAACCTCTCCATAGCTGGGGCTGCTCACTAACTAGATCCATTATGTTAAGATAATGAAGTGTCGGAGACTGCACCTGTGTTGCAAAAACATTCAAGCTTGTCTTTTCTTCCAGCCTCCTTGACAGCTTTTCTTGAGTTTGGCATTTGGGACAAACATTCACCTTAGATCACCCTGCAGCATTAATAGGATCCCTCTGCATTTCCTTGCTGCAGTCTCAGCAGAGCTCTTTGGCCCACTGTCCTAGTCCTCCTCCACCAAAAAAATTCCCTTTTGGGCATCATCTGTGATGGAGAAGCAGAGGGAAGGAGCAGTACAGGGAGTGTGGGCATAAAAGGTAAAGGATCTGGCACATGCCTTAAGCAGAGCTTCATTCAGCATCAGCTGTCCCCTCAATGTGAAGAAAGAGACAGTGACTTTAAGGGAAGGTGAACCAAAGTGAGGGTTCTCACAAGGGTAAATGCAGCAGCTGTACATGCTGCCATAGCTCATGGGCTGCAGTTTTACATCGGTGCTACATTCTGCAGAAATTTAGTGGAGATTTTGGGTACCAGGCTGCTCTGCAGCTGAGCTCTCAGTCATTCTGCCCTTCAGTTTGCCTATATGCATAGCAAAAAATCACTTCTCTTTGAACCTGCATACATGTGCAGGACGTTATTGCTCTATTCACATGGGATAGATCAGTCCACAGAGGATATAATTATTCTGTCTTTCTCTTCTCCCAGTTTATTGAGAACACTGGAGGGAATACACTAATGCCCTGCACAATTCTGATTTTAGCCTGCCTGATCTGAGAGTTAATCCATAAACATTCCTGGTTCAAACAAATCAATTTTTTTTTTGTATTTAGAGTCACTTTACAGGAGTTGTTTTATAGAAATTCTCATTTTTGGAGGATGACTGCAAGTTATTTCTGATGGTTGTGCTCTATGTAAAGAATGTTCTGACATGATATGGAGCCAAGCAGAAACATATTGAAACATGAATATTCTGATTTGGCTTAAGGCTATGAACCTGGAAGAATTGTTTCTGAAATCAGTCTTGCTCTCGTTAAACACAACACAGATAAATGTCTCTGTTTGGCTAGAGTCAGCTCTCTCCTGGGGCCAGGGTTGTGCCTTGTAATGATGTTCCATCCTCTCCTGTGTAGATGTGCTCTATAAAATAGCTCTGCACTCCAAAAAATACCTTTTACAGGGTTTCTAAGCTTTAAGTCTTTTCCTGTTAAAACCCCGTCGGCTAATAAGTTTCACAGACAATCTGGGTGGTGGCTAATGTGAAAAATTTTGAAAACAGAGCTATTAATACAGAGCTTCTTCTGTCGTCTTGGTGCTGATGGTAATGGAAAATTCTGAGTGCTAAAACTCAGCTTTATTTTAAAACATTTTATTTTAAAACGAGTTATTAATGTAATACCATGCATATTTCTGCTGTATTCCTGCTGATCTTCTTCAGTCCAAAGTCTCCTGTACACCTCCTTGCTCTGTTGCTCAAGGCAGTTTATTGTCCACTTCTTTATGGTTAAAAAAGTCTGTCTGGACCCTGCAATGCTGATTCTGTCACCAACTGCCAGCTATGAAGCTGCTTTTTAAAATAGCCACTTAAATCCTCCTTCCTCTGGATAACTCTCCGATTCTTCCTTCTCATTTTCACTACCCTCCCCAGCCTTCCCTGGGGAAAAACGTGCTGTTCCTATTGTTGGCAGTAGCTGAAGGTGCTGAAGAGTCTCTTCTGTAATCTGATTTATGGATTCAGTGGGGAAAATTCCAGCTAGACTAAGGTAGAGTTGGATTAGCAACAAACCACAGCACATTCCAGCAGGGCAGCAAATGCTTCATGCTTGGGTAGATAGAGACAGAGGATAGCAGAATATGTGTAAACAGAAGGGATTAGGCTTAGGAGCAAATTTTGAGATAGATAAGGCAAAAAAAAAAAAAAAGCCTTTTACTCCTCTATTTGATCAAATAGTAGGGAAGAAAGGGGAAAGAACATTTTTAAAAATGATAAAGAAATATATATACCTAATTTATGACATATATGGTTCTTCCCCTAATTTCAGTTCATGTGATCCCAGTCAAACTAGCGAAGGGTTTCACAATTGCAAAACAAACTCAGAAGCCCTTAAGGTGATAATTCATTTAAAAATTTCATCTAATAAACATTAAGCTGCTCAAAACCATTATCTGCAGACTGACCCACATATCTGCTTGACATCATCATCAGGAAACATTTTGCATGAGTTATTTACAATGAGTAATCTCATTAAGCACACATTATGTATAGGATATTTGCTCTCTTTATTGCTTTATTTGTTTTATGGGAAGCACCAGGATGTTTCTACAGCAGTCTCAGTCACAGAAGTGCAGCAATGCATAATTTAGAGAAAAATATTTCTAACTTGGTTATAGAAATTTTCTTTAAACTGAAATTTGGTATTGATCTTTATGAGAGCAATTACTTAAAGGTACTTTTATGGAAAATCAAATATAGATTTAACTACTTAAAATGATTGCAACTCACGAGGTTTATGAGAAAAAAAATTTAAACAACATTTAATACTCTTCTGGACGCTATTTTAAAATTCTGTTTTAAGTGCTTATTTAGCCAGGCAACATTTTGACACTGTTACTGAAGTTTAAAAACAATGTGCACATTCAATTTCTACAGTATTTGTTATTTATTATTCCCAGAGGTAAAGCTCCATTGGAGCACAGTCTTTCTGATAGCATATATGTAGCTTGGGGGTCATACACCAGGGGTATTGCTGCTCAAAAGCCGCACTTTTCTGACATGGGAAATTCCATGCTAAGGTTTAACATGAGCGATTCAAACATTCTGAGTTTATGGTAATATACATAAAACCAAATTTAGCTCCAGTCTTTATTTACAATGTGCAATAACCAGAAAATATTGTTGTTATGACTCTTTAGAAGTGTTTGTAGTCTCCAGTAAACTAAACAAAATTGTTTTCATTATTTTTCTCTTGGATGTACTGCAACATAAAATGAGGTAGTGATTTATTGCTTTTTTTAGGAAACCAAAGAAGGTCATCATATAACTTAAAAAAGTATATGTGTGTGTAGCTGACAGGTGAAGGGCAGTTCAAGTGTAAAGTAGGACTATTACTTATAGGTGAGTGACTTGTGTCATGATATCTGAAAACTGCATGTTAGCAAGGACCCTCATTTTACCTGATTCTATAGTAAAAATCTACAGAAGAAACTTGCAGGGGAAGCAGTTGTGGAAGACAAAGGGTAGAAACTATGCCTTGTTCAGAAATATTTGATAGAGATGTTGAAAGTGAAATTCATCTGTCCATATTTATGTCATTGGAGAGCTATAAACACTTTTGAGATACAGTTTACCTCTACACTGGTATGTATTAATTGGGCTGAAGGTTGTATTTCTCTTGGCTAACAATAAAGGACACCTAGGAAACCAGCTCTGACACAGGTGTCTGAAATGAAGAGGTATCCCATGATTTTCTCAGTGTTGCCCAGGTCTGTGGCAAAGTGCTGATCTACAGCAAACATTCAGGTACAAGGCTTTCATTCTAGGCTATCCCCAAAAAGCAGTTTATTATAGTTATCCTTTTGAAATCATGGAATCATTAAGCTTGGAAAAGCCCTCTAAGATCATGGAGTCCAACCGTTAACCCAGCACTGCTGTGTTTACCACTAAACCATGTCATGAAGTGCCACATCCACATGCCTTTTGAATGCTTCCAAGAATGGCGATTCCAGCGCTTCCCTAGGCAGCTTGTTTCAATGGCTGACCACACTTAGAGTGAATAAATTTTTCCTAAAAAACCTCCCCTTGTGCAACTTGAGTCCATTTCTTTTTGTTCTGTCACTTGTTAGTTGGGAGAAGAGATTGATCCCTACCTGTTCACACAGTTGTAGAGAGTGAGAAGGTCCCCACGAGCCTCCTTTTCTCCAGACTAAACACTCCCAGCTCCCTCAGCTGCTCCTCATAAGACTTGTGCTCCAGATACTTCCCCAGCTCTGTTGCCCTTCTCTGGACACGCTCCAGCACATCATCACTGTCTTTCTTGTAGTGAGGGGCCCAAAGTGAGCACAGGATTTGAGGTGCAGCCTCACCAGTGCTAAGTACAGGGGGACGATCACTGCCCTGGTCCAGCTGGCCACAGTACTGTTGACACAGACCAGGATGCCATTGGCCTTTTTGGTCACCTGGGAACACTGCTGGATTGTGTTCACCTACAGTTGACCAGAACCCCCCAAGTCCTTTTTCTACAGGAAGCTTTCCAGCCACTCTTCTCCCAACCTGTAGTACTGCCTGGGTTTGTTGTGATCCAAGTGCAGGACTTTGCACTTTGCTTTACTGAACTTCATACAATTGGCCTCAGCCCATCAATCCAGCCTCTCCAGATCTCTCTGCAGAGCCTTACTACCCTGAATACATAGGTGGAACTGCTACTGACTTCCAGGCAAACTGCAAATGAAAACAGAATTGGATCTGGATATCATACATCTCACAGAACCTGGTATTATACCTACTGCCTTTTTCCTTAATACCTTGAAAAGAAATCTGTTTAACCATAATAGACCATATGTTTTAGTGGCATTTTCATTGGTACTTCTAGATTGCAAGTCCTATTATTCATTCAGTATGTACATACTGTATAATGTCATTTGCACTTAAAGGGCTATGGGAACTTAAGATTCTCTCTTTATCACATAAATGGCTATAAACAGCCATCTTAGCTAATGGGTTCTCCAAAGATTTACTCCTGGAAAGTTCTGAATGTCTCCTTTGAAATGCTTGGGGGTCCTCCCTTTGACCCTGTTGGTATCACTCATATGCCACTCTAAATTAGCATGGGAATCCTGCCCTAGGACTGGGCAGCTTATTCATCAGGGAGGTGTTGCACAGGCATTTCAAAAGAAATGGATATGAAAAGCTTCTTTAAAGGCTGACAAAAATTAGTCTTCCCTGCAGAATACTTATTTCTCTGCTGTTTGGAATATTTTTCTTCTCAGTTGTGAACAGTCATGCAAATTGTATTTGTTTGCTTTGTTTGTTTGTTTTGGGTTCACTAAGGAAGCAGGGAATAATAAATGGGAATATGCGTGTAAACCATAGAACTGAGAATTTGTTACATATCACAGGAAGAATATTAATTATAGGTCTAAATATCCTGTGTTTGCAGGGGGTTGAAAACTAGAGCTTCAATTGTCCGTGCAAACTGACTGTTTCTATCCAAAAACAGACCAGTTCTATCATCTCTTCTTGGGATTTGAGCCTTGCCAAACCCCAAAGGTGCTCAGCTATGTTGGTGACTCTTGGAGCTTGTGGCTACATCTCCATGGGTCAGTGACACTGCACGAAGTTTTCTGGGTAGGCATCTGCCTTTTTTGCATCAAGAGTCACCATCTTATGTGAAGTCAAAGGAATAAAGATGTGCTTGATGTGTTTAGCATTAATTATGGATTCAGCTGCATCCTGTCAGTCATTCTCATAGTACCTCTTCGTCTAAATCACATAGGCCCATCTCTTCTCTCCTACCTTGGATGCGTCCCTGTGTTCCCTTCGTGTCTGAGCATCTCAGGGTAGTAATTTGCTTTCACAAGATCTTTGTGAAGAAGTTGGTAGGAGCTGTTATCCCTATTTTAAAAATAAGGGTGGGAAGCAGAGAGGTGGAGGAGACAGCTGCATTGTGCAGGGATACTCAGCATGTCAGCTCTGGAACAAGTGCCGCACTCAGGGTAATTAACCCAATTAACCCATAATAAAGCTAATAGTTCAAGCATGATATCACATCTTTGTATTTTATTATGCCATGCAACTGGTCAGCTCTTGAAACAGCCTTGGGACTTGGTAACAAAGCAGTGAGTGACAGATCAAAACAGTACTCTTTTGTGGAAAGGGAAGGGACATTTTAAAAAATATTCACCATCACAGATATAACTTCAGGAGAGAGTTTTCATTCATCGATTTGGCATCCAGAGCCACCCCTATGCTAGATTATTTACCTTCAGTTTGTGTGCTGGACTCTAGCTGTAGAGCACAGGGACAACCACAGTGAGTAGGAACCGTGAGATCTGCAATCTGCTCTGCCATCGCTGTCTTTGCTCAGAGCTGCGTTTCAGGGGCAGCTTCATTTAGAGGCTACACATTCTGTATTCCTCTGAATTTTTTATAGTGTATGGTGGAAATATCTAAAATAGGATACTGTATAATTAAAGAAAAAGCAAAACCACGAAAATGTTGAAGCTATTCCTCCCACAAGTATATGCTATGTATATGTATTTTTACACAGACACCTCAGTATCTCCTTTTTCATGCCTCTGGTATCAGCTCCTGAGCTCACCCCAGTTGTACTGATCTCTGCTGCACAAATAACTTTTTGTCCCTGTCTCCAGTTAACCTAAACTTGTTAGTCTTCACCTATTCTTTTTGCTGTGCCACCTGCCTTTCAGTCTAAATGCTGTTACTTTCTTCGCTGCCACCAGTCTCAGATTTCCTGAGTGAAAACTGGGTTTTGAATTATTTTGGGAACTGAGAGATGGGTAAGGGAGTGCTCTTCCATGTTTTGGTGCTCTCTTTTCACCCACATTATAGCTCTCACATTTTCTTCTTCCCTGCCATGTCCTAACTTCTGAGGTACTTAGGGATATTTCTATTTTGATAAACATTTACTATTTTTAAACTACTTATCCTTGGAGAATATGTAATCAGAGGAGTGAAGGAAAGTGTTTTTGTACACTGGATAGCCACCTAGAAATAAGTAAACGTCATGACAGTAGCATAATGGCAATATGGGATTGAAGAACAAGGAGTAAACCTTAGGAATCATCTGCTGTTACAGGAAACACTGTCATGTAAAACCTCATTTAAGAATTTGGAAATGGTTTGCTGCCAGACACTTCCAGCTTCTGCTGTCATCCTGTGTTTGTCTCTGCTACTGCATGAATGTGATAAAGCACAAATCACACTATTTAAAGATTGGTTGCAGTAAAAGAGCCAAGTGAATAACTCACCTAAGAATTTGTGGTCTACCTAGATTTGTCTTGCTACTTTAAAACAGAACTGTATGTGCTGATCTATTGCATCTCTGCACAGTGGAGCCTTTGATTCTAGGCTTAGGCCAGGTCTGCCTGCTGAAAAGCCAATTGATGTCACATTTGGTGTTAGCAGACTCAGTCACTTTAAATGAGTCATAAAACTTTAGACTGGCCCCAGAAAAAAAGAACAGAAGTCCCAAAGGAACTCTGTAGCTCTGCAGATGGTAGAAGTCCATGGTTGATGGTTAGAGATAAAGTGTGGTAAGATGTCAAGTACCCAGTGATATTTCCCTTGGAATATCTTTCTTGCTTCCAGCTATTAGGAGTCGTGGCTTCTTAAATTTGAGAGTACAGATGTGTCGTGGTTGTGCTTTGGGTCAATTTGTTTTCCACCCCTCACACAATTATTACTAGTTGAGAGAAGGTTTTTTGTAGACAAAAGAGAGACAGGATTTGGGGGAAATAGTATAAACATTTATTACTAGTGAAATAAAAACTACTAATAAATTAAAAACTAAAGAACTATATCTACAATAATTTCTACTTAAGTTGAAGTGTTATATATTTACAGAAAATGCTTCTTTCCTTTTTATACTAGTCCAAGGAGAAGAAGTAGTTTTATTCTCTATTTTCAGAGTTCTAGCTCTCTTTCTCTAGTAATAGATCTTCAGTAGCAGCAGTATTCTCGTTGCAGCTGGAACTTTTTCTCTCTCTTTCTCGCTCTGTGTTGACTTCCAGGGCTGGGCTTACCCCCCTCCTGGGCTAAGACCGAAGGCTGGAGGTTACTCAGGTCCTGAAGGGTTTTCTTTCCATAGGCTTGCAAGGGGACACTTGCTTACTATGGATCTTCTTCCACAGGGTTACAGGGGATAATGGCTTAAGAGTTCACCCTTGTTTCTCTGTGGAGGTCCCTCCCCATGGGAGAACAGTCCTTGATAGACTTCTCGGCATGGGTCTAGTACAGATTCACACACGCACGGATCGCAACATCTCACATGGGCCGTCTCGCTCCAGCATGAGATTTCTCAGGGTTACAAAATTTTCAACAACAGTATGGATCTACACACACACACGGATCTCAGTATCCCACCTGAGTCGTCACTGCTCCAGTACAGGTTTCCCTCAGGGTTATAAATCTCCACCAGGACTCTGCCTCACTTCAGTCCTTCTCATGAAGTCTCGGTTCTCTTTGGTACATCCACAGACTCTTCTATCAGCCGCATGGGGGGTCTTCTTACTCCAACAAACTTTTACAAGTAGCAGGAATTACTTTTCAGTCTTTTTCCTGCTGAGGAGAGAGAGCGAAAAGGCAGGGGGGAAACAAGCCCCCCCCCTTTCGCACTTTTCTTGCTGAAGCTTCAGCTGCCAGCTTCGACCTTGGAAGCTCCGTTATCTTTTGGCTGGAATTCTTCTACAGCGGTTTCTGTTTAAGCAGTTCGTCTTTTAAACTTTTTTTTTCTCTTCACTCTCTTACAAGAGAGAAGGGAGGACTTCAGTGCTGCACCTGCTCCCCCCACCCTGGCCCAAGCCGGGGGAGCAGGGAGTCTGGCCCTGCTCGGGCCCGCTATTCCTCTCCCCTACATGGCTGCTGCTACTAATTCTAACTGCGCCAACAACCTTCTTTTCCGTTTTCTTGAAGATGTAATTAGCAAAGGCGTTCCTGGACTTTTGATTGGCCTTTTTGTCCAGAAATTACCTGGACAAAACCATCCTCAGCCCCAGGGATGGGCTGGTGGGCAAAACCACGACAAGATGGGCATACTTCTGTTAGATGACTAGAACCCCTTAAAATATGATTTAGAAATGTGGAACAAAATTCTGCTATCAGAGAACTAAATCTAGATTTGCACCAGTGGAACAGGGCAGGGTTTGGTTTCTCATTCTCTTCCTTGCTAGTAAAAGCAATTAAACCTTGAAAGTTCAAACCCTCTCCTGTATTTTTTAAATAAAGAACTGGTTTGATAATAACATCTTGGCACTGAGTTTATCAGTTCTTAACTATAGGAAAGTTATTTATCAGGTATATGCTTATCAGTTTTCTAATATAGTATATATTCTATTTTAGTACTATCTGTTCAGCTTTGCATTTGCTCACCCCCTCTGTGCATGAAGAATGCCTTTAAAGATTTAAGGAGCAGTTTGAATAATGATTTTTTTCAGCTATCCTTCATTAAATTCAAATTGCCACTAACTTTCTGTGACATCAATTCTATGGAAACTCAGCATCTGCTACAATAAAAAATGGCTTTGAGCAGATCTTTCCATTTTTCTCCTTTATTTTCTATTGCTTTTTGAGTATTTTTGTTACATTGTGGCTGATATGAGGTTTTGAAGCTCTTGTAAAGTTATTCCCAGTATTTCTGTTTCAATTAATAGTAGGTCTTTAGATAAGACCTCCTTTTGTTTCAGCAAAATCAGTGACAAAATTGATTTTGAAATGAAAGTAGAAAGATGTCCTTGGTTTATCACCTCTGAAAATGAAAAAATTTGAATTCATAACATTCACAGCAGTAGTTTACCATATTGCATGTTTATTAGGTTCTTAGATGTGCTTAACTGCAGTTAAACAGTAAACTCCAAGAAAACAGAGCTTATTAAATGGTCTATTTAATATACCAGGCTTGACATCTTTATTCATACACATCTGATTATGTTACCACCTCCAAATGGACCTGAAGGTTGGGTATTTTTTTTTTATTTTTACTTTGTTTAGTAGTGATAATCTACAGAATCAGGGTGGCTTTGTAGGAGAGTGAGTTGGTTTGTGTTCTGGTTCATAGGTAATTAACAGAATTATCAGCTAATTTCTGAGTCCTTATTAGTGTGAATTTACATGAAATGCACAACATCATGGTTGATCTGAGGCAGAATGAGATTGGGATAAAGGATCTAGGAATTACTCCAAATGAAATTCTGGGTTCTGGCTTGCTCTCAACATACCCTAGGAAAAATCATTCTGTCTGTCCCTTGGCTTACAGAAAGCTAGATATACAAATACTTGCTGATTTCTGTGAGATCTATTATTGCTTACTGTACAGCGTAACAGGGTGATATGATTTTAACTTACACATTTAATTTTCCAGGGTCAGCATTAAAACCTTCTTATCTTGAAACTGGGAATGAAAGAAAAAGTTATTGAAAACCACATTTTTTATTGCATTAAAAAGCACTAAATGTTTCAATTATTTTTTTGGGTGGGGAGCAAGACAGGATGTAGGAAAAAGGCTTGTTATTTTGGGGCTTCGGTTTTTGGGTGCAAACCCAAAACATGCATAATAACATACTTTATAATTGAATTTTAGAAAAGAGCTTAAGGAGTCTATGCATCCTAGATACAGGTTGAAACTATCAATATTCAAGGTGGTCTCTTCTCCCAGGCAATCAGCAGTAGGACAAGAGGGCACGGGCTTAAGCTCTGCCAGGGGAGGTTTAGGTTGGATATTAGAAAGAAGTTCTTTACAGAGAGAGTGATCGGGCATTAGAATGGCCTGCCCAGAGAGGTGGTGGATTCACCATCCCTGGGGTTTTTAAGATGAGGCTGGATGTGGCACTGAGTGCCATGATCCAGTAATCATAGTAGGGTTGGATCAAGGATTGGACTCGATGATCTCGGAGGTCTCTTCCAACCCAGTTAATTCTATGATTCTATGATTCTAACTTCTTTGCCTCAAATTAACATGGCTCAAAGGCATAGGAAAGTAAAATCTAGTTGTTTTCTTTAACAGGTGTTCCATAACCTTTTGTTCAGCCTTTTATTAAATTGCTTACTACTTCAATCTTTATATCTTTGCTCTTAACTTCCTTTTTCTGTTTATTTTGACTAAAGATACTGTCACACCTGCAACTCAGCTTATCTGACTTTCTGAACAGGAGCCAGGAGACCCTAAATCAAAGTGTCATGAAATTGAAAAGGCTGGTGAATACCAACAGCTACTTGTTCCTGCCTCTGTCCTCTGTGCAGTATAAGCCATTATGAGACACCCACTCAAACTGCCAGTCTAGCAAACATGGAGGCATCATGGGACTGTGAAGTCCTGCATCCACACAAGCCATTTAGTGACTGAAATGTGTGTTGGATAAAGTTTAAGTTTCCAAGTCCAAGTAGGCAGTTCATAAAGCCCATGTCTATTCCCATCCCTCCCTTCCTCCCTATTTAGATGTCTCGAAGATTTCAGGCATCAGACTTGCTAGAAGTACAGTTCCCATCCTTTGTGCTGAAGCTTCCTTCATCTTTCCACATACAACTGGCCACACTTTGCAGGGAGGATGGAGACTTCCTCTTTCTGAACCTTATTTGTTGCTGCTGGCCCTAGAACTCTCCTGGGAGGTGGAATTGTGGATTTGACCTCCAGAGTGAAGCATGTGCTGAACTCTGACTTTCCATTCACAAGAATGCAATTATATTTAGAGCATCTCTTCTTCTATCCACCTTCTGAGAGAAAAGAATGAAATAATCTTCTCTCCCCAGAGGGGCAATTTAGGCATGTAAGTAGGGTTGAGAGCTTTTGGTGATGTATTGTGATTTCCTTTTGGTGCACTGGTCAGGCAGACACCTCCAGTAGGATACAGGGAATTTGAAAAATATCCTTTTATCTCCCATCTTACTGGCATTTCCCCCTTCTTCCAGCCAACATGCTGCTTTCCCCAACTTTTATAATTAGCAATTCTCATGAAGTGCATTGCAGGAACCAGTACTTAAGGTCCAGATCAAGCAGCTCTTAGTGTCACCACACTTTATGGATCTGCAGCCAATTCCATTGTTCTCTTCCTGAGCTGTGCCAGAAATGTTGATGGCAATATGGAGTGTCACCACCTTACAGGCACCAAAACCCCACTGCCTGTAGAATGTATTTGATATACTAAATGTAATAAAATGGTAGGTGGAGGTACTGCTCATGGGCTCAAGTTGCCCTTTTTTTCTGAATTTTCTTTTAAGATACATTACATACAAAAAAAGAGTGTGAACTCCACTGCAATGACAAACTGGATGAATAGCAAGAAACTGAGTTGGGACAGAGCCTTGTTAGTCCATTACAAAGCTGTAGGACCTTTGCCTAAGCTTTTGCAGATGGAAATTTCTATGCTAGTTTATGGAAAAACAGAGTCAGGAACTACATTAATTAAATTGCATTGCTCAGTAAAATCGGCAGAAAGTTAGGAGAGGTAGGTAATTTAAAATAATTTGGGAGGCTCAGCAAACCCTTAACATGAAATTTAACTGAACTGTAGCTCAGTTACTTTCTACTTTCTAAGTATAGTAATATACATTGGCAAAAATAGTCTATTTTATACTGACTGATCATCTTCACTTGACAGATTGGCTGTGAGAAAAGATTTAGGTGTCACTGTGAGTAGCTCATGAATTAGATTTCAATTCCTTATAAAATAATTGAATAAATAGCTGGAGATGAAATCAGTAAAATGTAGAGGGTAATAGAAGTTTGAGTAAACAAACAGCATGATTTTTATAGAGAACAAATCATACAAGACACACTTAATTGCTTGTTTTGATAGAATTGCTAAATTATTAGCTGCTGCTTATATTTTTTAGAGATAGACTTTCAAAACATCAAAGCAGTTAGGTGCCCAACTCCTGCTGATTTTAAGAGTATGCTACATTATCTCCTGAAGTTTTAAAGAAAAGTTCATGCTAATTGGCTTGGGGTTTAGTCTTGCTATGTGACTTCATAGACCCCCAGGAGTGACTGTTCCCAGATGGATACATACCAAGTTGCAGAAGGATGCTGGCACTGCTTCCAGCACCAATATTACATTCAGACTTGCTTTATATTTTCATTAATGACTGAGAAATTAGGCTCAGAGCAGCATGCCAATGAAATGTAAAGGCAAAAAATTCAGGAAGCTGAGAATTAATATGATAATATTGTCCTATAGAACAAAGCACCTAATCAATCCCTCTGAGAGATAAAACCTAAAGTAGAAATTTTCATGAGGACAAAGATCTTAAATAGTTTTCATGGGAAATTCCACATACCTCCTGAAAAAAAGAGATTGGACAACTCTTGACAAACAGTGGTGCTTTGAAACTATTGATTATGCCGAGTCTTCTGAATTCTTTCAAATCAGCCAGTTGCTCTGTGGACTGAAGGAAATTTAGGGGCTACTAATGCAAATAGATATAAGACAGACTGTTGTAGCACTCACATCTAATAACACAGCCTCCTAAAACATATCTTTTGTAATGGGAGATTGAAGACAAGCCAGAAATTTGGACAAATAAATGCAAACCAATTAGATCACTTCACCTGTCAGAACTCCTTGTAACTAAATATGGACACTTTTTCAGCCACTGTAATTGGAAGCTCTCCAGAGGTGACATATATTATATGTGTTCTACTGGAGAAAAGTTGAATTATAGATATTTTTAAGAGGAATCTGAAAGAAAAGGAGATAGCATAGCTAAAAAAAAATGACAGGAAGCAAATTTGGCTGAAGTTAACAGTATCTGATTCAAAACAGATGTCCTCAGACAGCCACTGGTCAAGACTGGGAAAGAGATGAAAATAGGAAGGAGATGATTCTGGGATGTTCTGTGGGGAAGCAGAAAATGTGTTTAAGAGAGCCATAGGGTTGAACTGGGACCAATCAATCAGATATACTTACAGTGGCAACATAGGGAATGGGGTGGAGAAAATAAGAAACCCTTGAATGATGAGGGTAGGAGGCAAATCACTGCTGAACGGGTGACTAGGGAAAGAGCTTGTGTGTATGTGCATCACGAGTTGTGTTTTACTGCTTGACAACCACCCAGGAGTTACATGAGAAAAAGAGAGATGCTTGTAAGAACAAACTCAGCAGCTCTCTAGGAACTAATTAAAAAAAGCAGCACAACTCTCCTCACCGTCCCTTCCTCCCCATCCCCATTTCCTTTAACCCCTTGCTGGACCCCCCCCCCCCCCCCCCCCCCCCCCCTTAATATTTAGGCTGTATCTTCTGTAGGGTCTTACTTTTAGTAGAATTAAAATGGATGAAATCATGAACTTAATGAAGTCAGTGTAAATTGAGATCAGTAGGAACATGAATGATGCCACAAAGAAGGCAAAGGAGCATGAAAACACCTTTAAGACGGAACTTCAGACATTGAGTTAGATTTCTTATTTTCCATGCTTCTAGTCAAGGTAAAATTAAAGACCCTATGGAAGGGGAGGAAAACATAAAGTTTTAGCTTTAAATGAGTAAAAATAATCTTCTCTATCAGTATCATCTGCTTAATGAGCTGAGTTTTGAAGATGATGTTTATGAACTGCCAATCATTGATGTAAATCTAAGTCAAAGTTGTCCAGAAAAATATGTATTAGCTTGAAAAGTAACCTGAAAGGAAAAATTATACGTAAATATTTTGTGTAACAAAAAAAAAACCTCAAAAAACCCCCTCAAAACCCCAGGACATAAACAAAGGTTTCTTAAAAATTAAAAATTAAATGTATGTGGAACTATTTTTGAATAATCATTATTCATTTAAAACCCATTATTGTATACCTGTTGTTAGGATTGTATTAATTGATATTTAATTTCACTAAATAGGACAGAATGCCTTTCAGTCGTCTGATTGTGTCTGAGACATCCTTGCAGAAGGGCTTGGGGGAGATAGTATGTAGCTCTCTTCAAGAGATATTGCTTGAGTTAGGGTACCTTAAAACATGGAAAGGACAAAAGATACACATGATTAAGCAGGTGAATCCCACCCTTTATTGACAAGAATTAGTACAGAATTACCCAGCAACCCAAGATCCTTGTGTGGCTTTACATGGTTGATTTTCATTTTCGTTCCTGTGGATAACTCAATATCCCCATCAAACATTGTCAGCTCTCTGTTATCCTTTTTTCCACGTGGTTTATGACTATTTGAGTTACATAGGTGCCAATAAAGCTTCTGAGCAGACTTCGCTGAAATCATTCTTCTACAGTGAAAAAGTACCTTTTATTTCTAGCCTGTATTTTCAATTCTTGTCAAGCTGTTAATTCATTGAAGGATCTGTCCTCTTATCTCCTGGGAACATAATTTCCTTGAGGGACTTTGGTAAAGGATCATTTTCACTTCTTTGGAAACTGAACCAGAATAACCAAGCTCATCTGTGTGCTTGTTGTCTCATCTCAGGAAGAGACTTCAAAAGCTTGTGAACAATGTCTGTGATATATTAAATCCACCTTGATTTTTCCCTGTTTTGTCACTTCTTTGTACTCCATCTACTAATTTATTTCTTTGTACAGTTTCCATCATTTTATTTTCCAGAACAGAACACAGATTATATACTCTGTAGCTCCTTAGACCTGTCCGAAACCTTTTTAGAAGTTGATGAGATGGCATCAGTTTGCCCATTTGCAGTCAAAGGATCAGTTAAGGGATGGGTAGACCATGGTAATTAATATTTTACTTATATTTTTTTACTTATATATTTACTTACTCATATTTGATTTTCTTCAAAACTTTTGGCCTGCCTGACTTTTTACTAAGCATTTTATATTTACTGCCATCACTTCAATGTAGGATAGTCCTTTTAACTATCTTATGTTAATATGCAACAGGTACTGAAGAGTTTTGGAAAAGACATTAATCCTCATCACAGACAATAGTTATTAGATACTTATGTGATTACAATTGGTTGATTTTTTTTTTAATAATGAAAAGTTGAATAGTGTTTAATTGTCTTATGAAAGCAATAAAGACCAATATGAAAAAGCAAACCCCACAATCTCCCCCCACAAACAGCAACAACGACAAAAAAACCCCAACCAGACACAAAACTGAAGTTAGAAAAATCTTTGGAGCATATATACAAAAAGAAGTAGTGAACACCCTCCAAATACAATTAAATGCTATATAAGATCAAAGAAAAGAGCATAAAGTTATGACAGAAAATGGCATTTGTAGTATGCATGCTCATGTCCAAACTCTGCTGTTTGGTGTGAAGTATGTTCAGCCTACCAGTCTACCACGATGAAAGCACAGCTAAGTTGCAGTGTTGCTTTTTGATGAGTTCTCAGCTATTCTGGAAAAACTTTTATTTTCCATTCCTTTTCATGATTGTACCTTTTATTGGAAAACACCTTGAAGCATGAGAGCTACAATTTGCACATCCAGACATTCACTGAGTTGCTCTTACACTCTTGGGGTCCTGAAAACCCCTTCAACCTCTCCACTATGATATATACAAATTATACTCATCTTTTACGAGAGCATATTTTTTGTCTATTCAGGTGCTGGCTGCTTTGTGCAAAATGCACGTATATGTTATGCCAGTATGTGCTAAAGTTATAACATTGTTATAACTTTATAAACAACCTCTTTAAAGCAGTTACTTCTACAAAGAGGGTTAAAATAAATTAATTTTAAGCCCTGCCTGTTTGGAAGTGCTGCAGCAGTGATCAGTGAGGCCTGAACACTTGTGTGATACCACTCATTGATCCCATTGCTCCTACACATGCAGATTTGGTCTAGGCCCTCTGGAAAGGCAACTTCAGCTATTACATTCCTGCCTCTTATGTTTGTGCAGATTATATACCAAATTTTAATTGAAAAATTATTCTTTTTACCTAGGTGGTCCCACGCCTTAAGTTCACTAGGTGTGAACTCCATTGTTACCCTGTACTTGGGCTGACCTAATAAAAAGGGAGATAGGGATTCTTTAAAGGTCTCTTGCTAACTGTTTTAAAGATGCTTCACATCAGTGCAGGAGGAATTCTCTGGTTTCCTAAGGTGAAAACCATGCAGAAGCAAGAAATGAGAAAAGACAACAAGATTATAGATTCCTTAAGGTTGGAAAAGACTTCCAAGATCATTACGTTCAACCTTTGGCCAAATACCACCATGGCCGCTAAACCATATCATGAAGTGCCCCGTCTACTCATTTTTCGGACGCTTGCAGGATAGAGAAAATTTAATAGGGAGTAAGAAAACAGAAAGATCACAAGTATATGAGTGTAATCCTGGTACTGTTACTTGATTCTTACTGCATCTACAGCTTAAAAAGTAATAGTTTAATGGCTATGTAAAGACTGCATTTTACCTTGGATTTTATTGTGCTAGCCTCCCATTGACATTTCCACTTCGGAATATATTGCTTCATAACTTGATCTGGGAAAGGTCATTAAAAATAGTTGTGGCCATTTTTTGTAGAGTTGTTCAATCCTTTAATGAAAAGGATGTACCTGTTTACAGGCCCATTAATGTTAAACATGCCCATTGCAGGACATTCTGCAAATGTCTTGTATATGGACGACTGAGCTGCTGAAGTGATTTGGCTTCCCTGAAGTCATTTTCAGATGATGGTATTTTCTGTAAATAATACAGAGATACAAGAAGATGATTACAACTCTGCAGATACTGGTATTGTAACTATAGATTGGCTCTAAATTGAATGTCAACATGAAATGTTGCTGTTTACAGATGTGAAATGCTGGTGCATTAGTAAAGGTTTGGAGTGTTTTTAAATATGAAGACTCATTATACAGAAGTAAATCTCTCTATGTGGACTTATTCACAATCAAAAATCATAGCAATATCACTCAAATTTGGATAGAGTGAAGTGGAGATCAAATACAGGACCTATGCTAGAGTGAGACTGGGAAAAAGTGTGCTTTTATTAACAAGGAAACTTTTTCTGGCCCATTTAGTTGCAGAGTACTCCTTATTGATGGCAAATAAAAGAACAAGAAATGGAAGCATCAATGCCGAAGTCACTGAGAGAAGTCCTGCAATAAATTCTATTGCCACTCAAAAGCTTGTTAGATAAAATTGCAAAAATGAGATGTGACCAGAAACTATGAACTTCTGGCTTGTATATGGAAGGATAGACTGAATGTTTCTAGAATTGATTGCGTACTTCATCAATACTGTTACTAATGTTGAAAACTTAGGTAAGACTCATATTTCAGATTTATCTAATGGTTGGTCTTGTACAACTCCTTTCGGAATCCATTCCTGGTTCTAATATTCATCATGGGCCCAGCAATTCTCCCCAGTTACTTAGCCAGCATTTCTCCTTGCCTCGTTCCTGAACCCCTGCTTATATCCTTTTCATTGCCATGCATTCCATACCAGGTAGCTGATAATTGCATCTGTTAAAGCTTATTTAAATTCCGTATAGAGATAAATCTGCATGAGTATGTGAATGTGGGATTCTCCCTGTTGTTGTTGTTAATTTTTTGGGGGTATATGTTTTGTGTGTTCCTGGTTGGCAATAAACTTAGGAAGGAGGTGGTTTTATTAGTGACAGAATGGTTTATATCTGTTAGTTACCTCATGCTTTTCTATGAGAGAGTGCTTTAGAAATAATTATATTTTTCTTAATCTATTTATTTGTTTCTTGTGAATTTCTCCAGAGACTAATTACATTGACTATTTAGTTTATTTGTGCTGTATTTTTTAATTCTTGTAAAATTGGTAATGTCTTTTTGGAATGCTGGCTGATTCAGTCTAACCTTCTGCCTGTGTGAAGAAGTGTTTCACTTTTTAGTGGCAGTCCAAAAAAGTGTGTGCTGTGAGTGCTCAGTCCAAATTGTGTATTCTTTTTTATATCAGCACTTCACATTGTTGTAAAATAATCTGAAGAGTTTCTCAGGAAGGTGAGATCATTGCTTATACTATATTGAGAAAAAAAACATTATTGCAGCACATTTGAGCCTTAGTGGTCAGATTCTATCCATTTTATAGAGAAGAACATGACACTACACAGAGAAGGACATGATATGGGGGTCAGCATAACTAAACCACTAATTAGGTAATCCTTTGTGTAGGTTACATATGGAAATGTACCAGAATCTCTTTAACTGTTTTACTCAGTTTTCTAAGAAATGCTAAACCCTGGAACACAGGAGAGTATGCTGCCATGGACACATAACCAACACTAATCTATAGATCTTGAGGAGGTGGCAAGGAGAAGTCTAAGAGCTATATAACATAGCAAAAAAAGATCTTTTTGTTATTAACAGAATTTTTTGATCCACATTTCCTGGAATGGCAGTAATACCCTTTACATATTCCATGCGGGGTACTCAGGAGACAATATAAATACTTATTGTAAACCCCTTGACACACCATATAGGACAAGGTCAATTTAAGTGAAACCTGTACATGTTGGTAGAGGCAGGATTAGACCTATTGGCTCCTGGGTCTCATTTCCATGCTTAAATACTGGAAACCACTCTTCCTAAAGGATATTAGACTGCTGAACCCTTATGGAGTCCTTTCCAAGCTTCCCTAATCTCTCTGTGGGTGAAGTAGTTTCAGGAGTTCTGCTCATTTTCATGAAAGTAAAGTAATTGAAGTTTTCAAACTGTAGATTAGCCATTTAATGTAGCATGACCCTTGAAGAGAAAGACAACTACACATTCTGTCCTACTCTTCCATAACTGATTAGAGAGTCACTCTGGGTTTCAAAACCTCTCCAGGGATCACAGAACATAAAGTTCTGTTGAGGAAACGAGAGCTCACCTATCACTACCCAGGAAACAGGAAATGAAAGCTAAAAGTCTGTTTGGGACTGGGAATAAAATAAAACTTTCCTCACCCTCTTTACCTGTTCTCTCAAAGACTGTCCAAACAGTTTTATGGAATACTAAACCAGCTGTAGTTAACCATATTAATTTCAATTTCCTGCATAGTCATTACTGCTCTGTGTAAAAATGTTGCTTCTCTTTATTAGTCTGGGAAGTGCTCTCTGGTCTGATCTAGTCTTCCAGAGAAGATAACAGAACATTCTCCTAGCCATACGAGGTGGAAAAAGTATTTGACAAAAGACACAGTGGTGTTCTTCTCAATAGGAGGCAGGCAGTGCATGTCCCCTATTTTTCCCCCAGGAAGATACCGTTAGTTTCAGTAAGTTGCTCTACCTTACCTAAGAAGCATATGTTCTCACTCAAAGGTGGGGTTGGAAATTCAGGGTATTCGTGTCTCAGATCTTTGTTAATAACTACACATTTCTCTGCATTTCCGATCATAGTTGTTATAAAACAAGGGGGTTGAAAAAGTTCTTAGATACAGTGTCTTATGCCTGTTCCGTTCCGGTTAGCCCAGAAGTGCTTGAACTACCCTGTAGCCATGTAGAAAGTTACCAAGTTAGTAACGCAAGTTACCATCCAAGCCCCAAACACATAATCTTGAGTTCCCTTCACTACAGCGCTCCCCATTAGCTCTCAGAGATGTTTTCAATGAGTTTTTTGAAAAAGCTGCTGAGCTTGCTTCTAGGTGTCTTAAAAAGGGAAAAAGAAGGGGCAGTCAAGGTGGGTGTGCAGAAAGGAACTATTTAGGCACTAGTTCCAGGAGAGGAGATGCCAGATATGAGTCTCAGTCTAAGCTGGACTTTATAGGACATATTACCCATTCTGGTTTCCTTTTGTTCAGCAAAGGGCTGCTGTGATTCCCAGCCTCAGATGCTTCACCTGTTCTGATCACAGTTTGTGGATTAAGTGTCTGGTTCTGGGAAATCTGTGATCTGAGAGTGTGGATATGATAATCCTGAGTGTCACCAGTCGCTTTCTTTCTCAGGTACCTGTATGGAACCTCTCCCACTACATGAGCAGACTTAACATAAGACTGGCAAAACCCAAAGCAGCTCAAAATAGTTCTGTGTATCAGTAGATCCATACATTATTTATCCATGCTTGAATTTTAATGAAGAGGAATGCCATTTACTCATTAGTTTAGAAGCCAAAAATATTCACCGCTTACATGTTGACTCTGGGCTGTCTTCTGTTCCAGATATTACATTTTTCTTCCATTTCCCAGACAGAAGATATTAAATGTCAGTGTTTGACAGGCATTATTTTTGTTATTGTACCAGTAAGTAATGCAGATCAGCAGTTACTGTAAGGGTTGACTGTGATCCAGATTAAAGGTTCTTATTCATAGCCCCACTCTGTGATATAGTGAATTGAAGACAGTACTGTAGGCTAACAGACCCTTACCCTACTATTTTGTTTGGTGAGCAGGGAAGACTCAAGCATCTTCTTCCCTGAGAACAGGGTGATGAACATCTGTATGAAAGTGCATCACAGATGGTCATATATAATCTAGTTCTGGATAAAATAAATGGCAATATTTTCTTTGGTTTAAGGTCAGGATGTTACATTCTGGATTCATTTCTTGTTATGGTCATGCAGAGTATAGTTCCTTCAGGCCACATGGGCTACTTCACTCTGCACCAACAAAATGGCTGTGATTTTTAATGGGGCAGTTCATCCGGATTTATTTAGCACAAAAGTTGTATAGATAGAAAAGTATTCTAAGGTGAGGCTGAAAAACTTTTACACAATAAGCTGTCTTTTGTTAATCAGACTTGCATAACTTTTGACAAGCTGAATGTTTCATTTTTAAAAATGGAAAAAATCTGTTGTGGGTAAAATAGGCTTGCCAGAGGTAGAAAAGTCTTCTTCCTTCTAGCTTCAGACCCACTGTGTTGCAAGAAAATATACCTGGGATTTCTTTTAACTTTTCAGTAGAACAGCACAGACTAACGGAGTGACTGTCATTATTTTGTATATACATATATAAGTAGAAAAGTAGACAAAGCAATAGCGAAGTGACCTAGCAAGCACGTAAACCCACTCTGATCACTGCAACCTACAAAGTTTAATTTACTTCTGGAATGAAAATTTAAGGTAGATCTTTATCTAGTTTATTCAGGTAACTGAGAAAATATACTTTGTTTTGGGAATTCTGTTATTAGATTTGTGCAGTTTCTAAGACACTTGTCACCATATTTCATTGAGTTTTCTGTCTAAAATACAGTTAAAAAAGGTTCTTATTGCAAATGATATAATATAAAAGTGTAACAGGTTGGTTCTCAGCACTAAGAGTGAAGGGATGAGTCATTCCCACCCTAGGCTATGATGGAAGTATGAAAAAATTAAATATGGAGATAGGTAGAAAAGAACAAGATGTCATAAAAAGCATAATGAAATAGATGAAGAAGGAGAATGGAAAGGGCAGAAAAAAGACTGGAAATTAGAAAAGAAATGGTAGAAGGAGGCTAGAGGGGCCTGGAACAAGGCATTACTATAAATAGCTGATATCTCTTGGGAAGAAGTATCTGTCATCTTGTTATATCTCTAGAAATTGACACCTCTATCACAGTTACTGTCACAGCAAATGCTCCACTGCAAAAAAATGTTAAAGACATACTGATAAAAATGTTGTTTTCTAAGTACAAGTAAGGATACCAAGGTTCAACTCCCAACTGCTTATAAATCCCAAGTCTTAGTGGTTCTCTCTAACTTCAATCAAAATATTTATTACTTTGGGATGAATTTTGAAGCCTCAAAGTGTCAAAAGCATTGTCCAGAATGAATCCTCACCATAAGCATTGCCAAGGTCTTCCCATTATAAGACCATGGGTTTGGTTGTTTTTTACTCCAGTATTTCCCATGCTGAATTCCTCAAACAAAATTTCAGTGTTAGCCAATGTGCTGGAGAGGAACGTATTGTCTTTCCTGAGAGGAGGTTTGCAAATAAGTACACATCCTGCATGGAAAAAGTTGCTTGCATGAAAGCATGGATTTGATAGCGATCTAATAACTGAGTATTTGATTGTGCATCCTTGCTGTATTCTTAATCTATTTTTTTCAGTGTAATATATATATCTTTATTACTAACTCTTCTTCTATAGTATTCAGATGACAGTAGTTTCTTTTTACATCACATGAGTAGATTATATATGAAAAACTATGGCAGTTCCAAAAGGAACTGTTTTGCTACCCTATGCAGCCTTACCTAAATGAAGTTAAGAACTACTTACAGAACTGTGGAGAAATTGTATGAGCAGTAGGGTCAGAAAACTCATCAAAAATTTCCATTTATTGTATGATTACACATTAAAATGGTCTGAAAATTGTCTCCATATTGGGTATGTTAAAATACTTTTGAATACGAAATGCTTTTGTATCTGGCCATTTGATCATGTAGGTTCATATTTCCATTAAGGAAAGCAAATGAGACAATGCATTTCAGTGTGGGTATTTCATGATTCAGATCATCAGCTCATTTCCTCAGAGTGTTCTCTAGTCAAATACAGTCCTGAATTCCATTGCTCAGATTTTCAGGCCAAAGGTTTTGTGTTTTTTTTTCCGGAGCTGTATTATTTTCGTGTGTACCCTTTAAAATATGCCAAGCATCCCTTCCTCAATTATTTGCATGATTGCCTGTAGTTCTGTTTCAAGATGAAACAGACTTATAAGCAATTGTTTTTTAGTGCTGTTGCTTTCTGACAGGCTCTCAGAAACATAGTAGTTTTTTTAATTGTTACAAAAAGGACAACATACTTAAGGTAATTAAAACCAATGGAGTAAATATGCACAGATAGTGCATATATATAACTTGTGTCAGTTGCCATTACATGTTCTCAACTAGATATCTTTGAGGATGTAAAACAAGAACTGACAGCATATGAAGTATGAAGTGTTTTGTTTCAGATGGGACAAAATGGAAGAAAAAGAACACTGTCAGTTATTATCAGTGAATTTAAAATTTCTGTGAAAATGTAGAAAATAAACACTGTTGCAGGGTTATGCTGATCTTTCTTTTGTTTATTTGAAGTGAGCTTAAATTTTATTGATAAATTATCCTTCTGAATATGCTGAACTCTGTCTACAGTGTGTTTCTGTAGTGCAGCACATTAGAGCAAGAACAGTTTGGAGCATTTACATTAAGAAAGGTTTGCCAGAGGGAATGAATCCAAATGGCACTAAAATAGTAAAGCTCTTAGGAAACTTAACATTATAGAAGACAAGTTATTTTGTATTCCAGGCTAGGTACTGATGGTAAGTGCTATCAAGAATCTGGAAAAAGAAAGAATACAAAAATGCAGCAAAAATACAGATTTGGTACTTAAATTAATTGGAAAAACATGGGCATTGTGCTGTAACTTAATCTTTTCTTAACCTACTCTATGACTTTTAACTCCAGAAGTAGACTGAATGCTGAAGTAGGTTGAAAATATGTTAGAAGCTTTAATTTGAACTGCTAGGGAAATAGTTTGTGTTGTGCATGCTGTTCAGATATTTGCCACAATTCTCATTGTTATCTAAGCACATGCCAGCAGTGCCTGGTCACACTGAGAAAGAAATTGATGGCCAGTTTCAGACTCTAAAACCACTTTTTTGAGCATGTCAAACTCCTTCCAACCCACCTCTGGCCAGTTCTCAGATATGACGTTTCCAGAGTCTCCCATGCAGTGGTAAACATCATACTGGACTTAAAAACTGAAGAACTAGCACTATAGAGGATTGGATTTAGGAACTAACTTTGACCTCCAGCAGCACCTCCTTGCTCTAGGACCTTTCATTTTAGCTCATGATTCATCTCATGATGCGCAGGCTGATGTATTCCTGAAGTACTCAGTCTGATCCCTATTGTAAGACTCAGCTCTGAAAATCAAGCAAATAAAAAAGCTGTAGAGGAGACATAAAAAATTATATCTGCTATATTATTGGGAGCTGTATGACAGGGAAGCACCTTGCTCCAGTAATACTTTATTTCGTGTTGTTGGGTCTGCTCCCACTTCCACATCACTGTGCTCTGGTGGTTTCTTTGATAATTTCTTTTCTTGAAGTGAACAGTTTTGTGTTAAGTCTTAATGTGGATGAAGTTAAAGACCTGGGAGCACAAAAGCTTTAAGCAGTTTTCCTATAGCAGTGCTTCATGTCACTACTGGTCTTTCAATATCTATCCAAACCTGAGAATGGTGCAACAGACGCAGGTGTGGGAGAACATCCAACTGGAATGGTCTAAGATCATCCAGGACAGTTGCAAAACACTGCAACAGTTCAGAACATAGTTCAAGTACCCTCATGTGCTCCTGCAAAGCTGTTTGTACTTGAATTTGGTTCTGTCCTACTGGCACAATTAGGACTGGCTCAGCTTGCTCATGCAGAAACTGGAGAAGCTGTGCAAAAACAGTATTGGGTACCTGGCAGCAATTTTTACTTTCAAAAGCTCTCAGTACTAACTTTAAATACATTTTGTTAAATAAAGTCACTGCAACAACAATCTGAGGCACTTTAAGTCAAATATATTCAGGCAAATGCTGTTTCATAATAGCCTGTTGTGCGTCACTGAGGATTTTCACCCAAACATTTCTCTTAAATGGACTGTAGGCATTGCAGGATGACACTCTGACACTGACCATTAATTCTAAAGATGCTTTATTGTTACCTGGGCTAGTTATGCATCCTTGGCTTTCATCTCCTTTTTCTTTTTTTTCCCTTTTTTTTTTTTTTTTTCTTTTCTCAATCCAGAGCCCTTTTATCATTTTTTCAGGCATATTGACCTTCAATCATGCAGTAAGCATGCCAAATTTGTTCTTCTTGAGCTAACACAATGTGTCAGTTGTGCAGACCACTCTTCCTTATTCTTATTTGTAGACCAGTTTGTCCTCCGGGATGGTATTTGATGTCCTACTGTTATTTTAAATCTTCTCACCCTGTCCTGAAGTCTTTACCTGTGGTCATCCTTCCTGACTTTAAAACTAGACAGTAACCCTTCGGTTTGACATTTTGAAATCATCTCTGGCGAAAAGGAGGCAAAGTACTTAGAATGATGTACTGACATAATTATTCTATGGTAAATGAACCATCCATTCTCCATGTATTTTACATGGAATTACAGTATATTCCAGGAAGGCAATAGTTAATCACATATGAAAAGCTTTAAAAGAAGTGTCTGTGGAGTTGTAGTCAATATATTCTTTTTGCATGTAGTTTAGTTATTACTGCCAGGGTGGCAGTTGTACCGTTTGCCTGCAAGAATTAGGAAAGGATGATAAAAATTTGAGATATTTTCAACTTTTGAAAAATATGGTAAATCTTTGTCATTGGAAACTCCCGCTATTCTGCGTGGTGCAGTGTTGCTTGATTGGTATTGCTTAATCGTTGCATTTTTAATGACATTATCGAGACTAAGGGAGTGCTTTGGCTTCACTATGCTAGTCTACCAATGTGTAACAATATTTTAGTCTTCTGCAAACCTAGAACAGATGCATTAAAACCATCATGTTATTAAATCACCTGAGGACTATTAAGATTTCATAGATTTAGTTTTTATAAAGGAGCAACACACCTCTTTAGCACAGTACAGCAAATCCCAAGAAGCAAAGTCACTCAGGTCTGTATTCAGGCAGGGTTGGGTAGCAGTCTGGGATGGAACTATTATATTTAACTTTAATAGAATGCTTGAGGACATTGGCTATGCAGGTCACTGGAGTCAGTGGAGGCATGTAATTGCCTCTAGAGTTTCTCCTTTAGAAACTTATCTCGAATGTCATCCCTGCCTCCAGGCTTCTGCTTACCATGTGTGTAAGAAGGCACATTTCATGCCCTTGAAACAGGTCTCTTGGTCTTAGATGCCCCAACAGCATCTAAATAAGCAATCTGAATGTGGCCATCAAAAACCACATGCCAACCTGGTCCAGCCCATCTTGCTCTTACACAAAAGTAGAAGGAGATTACAGTCCTTCCCATGGAAAAATTTGACCCTCCCTAGGCAAGCAAGGCATGTTTTGTGACAACATACTGTGAAGAGAGCTGGGCTATCCCTGTGGCTGAGAGATCTGCTGCTTGGTAGTTACTCAGAGCTGCTGAGACACTGTACAGGAATTGGTTTTATTTAGAATCCTATTTCTAGGCTCGCATTGTGTGAGATAACACTACAGCAAAATAGTGAGAGCCTTTAAAGTGGATATTTATCAAGAGGGCAAACAATGCTGCAAGGAAGGGTTAAGAGAGTAAATGCTGCATTTCCATCCAGTGCCAGGAATGTGAGAACAGTTTTATGATCCCTGTCACTGAGCATGTGAGGATTGTGTACCCACTCCTCTATTTCTTTATAATTTTGGAGCTGCTTTACCTGTGCAAGTTAAATCTAAAATTTAAATTGGAATTAAGTGTCTGCCCATGTATCCTAAAGGACCTCAGATTATTTTTTATTCTTTCTAAAATAATCAAGCTGAGAATATTTTATAAATATTGAAGCGTAGACAAGACAAATTAGACTGCTAGACAATAGATTACTTAAATACTCATGATTTTGATTGCCAGTTTGATTGCAGTTATTCTTGGGGCTTCAGTGGGCTAAAGTTAGATATCTTTCAGTCTGTCTGAAGCTCCTCAGGACTGCATTTTCCCCAAAACCTATTAAGTATTGAAAAACTCATGGCAATAAGGGAAAAGAACTGAAAAGAGAGAACATAGTAGTTCTCCAGTAAGTGACCTGACCCAGGTGGTCTAAAAGAGCATTTGCACCTGCCTCCTGTCTTGAATGGGAGTTCAAGTGGCCAATTTGCTTTGTGCAATCTGGATGATGTGAGGGCAAGTCAAAGAGGAAAGCATAGGTTTAAATGTTTGTTGTTCTCTGTTTGGCTGTTAAAAGGCTATTTTTGAATAAACAGTCAACATTTTTTGTGAAATATAATTTAAAATAATTTTGCCTGCTTACTATGTTATTCTGTGTTTTATAGGAGAATATGAAATTTTGCTTCTTACTTCACTGACCTGCATGATTCAGGAAAGAAAATAAAATGGAAAACATGGGCAAAGCTCTCAGAGTCTAAATTTTGATAATTTTCACATTGTCTATAAAGGAAAATACATTCTTCATAATTCAGATGAGGGAACGTGATCTGACCGCACTAAAAATATATTTTTTTTTTTTTTTTGGTGAAATGACTTGTCACACAGCACAGGGGCAACCTGAGATGTGCAGTGTGCTTCACAGATCCTTTTCTGACTGATTGTTCTCTGTGCATTTGCATGGCTTGATTTTGCATTGGTCTCTTCCTTTTTTTTCCCCAAGCAAACACACTTTACTTGCTAACAGGATACCAGCTGCTGATCTAATTTAGCACTGAGCCTGTGTCCCAGTTTCACATTTGTGATATGCTAATATAAACTTAGCTGTACTTCTCTGATGCACATACAGCGGAAAGAAATCTTGTTCCTTTTTATTGGGTTATGTATTATTATAGTCCTGCAACTCAAACTTCCATGAACATATATCAGAATGTTGTGGATTATTTTCTACTGATAATTGACAGGGCTAAATCTCTTGTTGCATATATTTCTCTTTCAAATAGCTATTTTGTTCTATTCCGAAGTGTTTACTAGAAATAGGGAAAAACAACCTGTCATATTGATCTCTAATGTATATGATTATATGAATATACTTCACTTTCCTTAATTAGCACTTTGGAGATCTGTTAGATGTCATGTGTTGCTGCAAAATGAATAATCACAGCTTAAAGGCATATCAAAATCATAAAATCAGTAAAAAGAATCATTAGAATCAATGGTTTGTCTTTGGCCCATCCTGCCAAATTTTTATTTTGTGGTGCAAATGTATGTAGGAAGGTGGGAAAATATGTAGCGCACTTTCACTTAATGCCCTTTTGATATGCCTCCTACATCTATTCCCAACTTACAAGCTGTGACTAAGGAATGGAAAAGTCTAAGGAGCTCTGACGTCTGGAATTAAATCTGGCTATAGATTCAAGTTCCTTCCCTTTTAAAAAATAAATTCTATTAATTGCCTTTGGAAACAAATGCTATTTGTTTAGATAGATTGTTTAGATATATGACACTGATTGATAATGGTGGTAGTCAGGCAAGAATTCATAAAGTAAGGAAAAAATAGATGAGGTAGGGACAAGTCAGATGCCCAGAGATACCTGGTCTGCCATAGGGAAGCTGCGAAATGTCATACCTAGGGGTTACATGGTGCAAGTGGGAATAAGACGGGGGAAAAGGAGAACTGTAAAGTTCTACAGTGTACACACTAGCATGATTTCTAAGCCATTACCTTGGGAACAAATGAGCAGAGCCATGGTAGATTTGACCAAGTGTCCTCTTAGTCCATCTTTCTTACCATACATCCAAAAAACCATCCAAGTGGTGCTTGTTTATCTCTGGCTGCTGTGTGTGTGAAATAAGCTGGTGTGCCTTGCCTGCAACATCCCAACCTGCTTTAGCAGGTGGCTTAATACCAAAATCAGACAGAAGGGAGGTGGGAGCAATTGTGAACTGTGAACAGTCATTGAATAGGGGAGAACACTAGGCTTAGTTTTTGCTTTATTTTTAAAATTTGGTTAGTAAAACCATTGTAAGGAAAGAAAGCTGTGAAGGCAAAACTGATAAAAGTGGGAGTTGAGGGAAGTAATCCAGGAAGAGCTTCCTAAAGGCCAAATCTGTCAATTATATTACTAACATGACATATGTACCCTTTATGAGAAATTGTCAGTTGTTTGGAACTAACAAATGTAATAGGAGGGATGTATAGTTGATGCTTCAATGATCCACAATTTTCAAGTGTTGCAGTAGTCATGAAAATGTCACAACTTCTAAAGAAGCCACTATTACCAGAAGGAAAGTGTTAATTATAGGCTAGAAATATGATTCAAAATTCAAAGACATCTCTGACTGCAGTGTATGGGAAGTATGCTACTTGCACTTCATACCTCATTGCCCAGGGTGCAAAGAAGGGAATGACACTAGGACAAATAAATAAATATAAAAGAAGATTACAAAGGTCTCAAGTGTATGCACAAAGAAAACCTCCTATACTTAGGATCACCTAAATATACAGCAGAGCATCAGAGGAGGATCAAAAGTTGAAGATATCCATGCTTAACACACACGTTTAAGCATGCTCCAGGACCATGTCTCACTTTGGTTTGCTTTTTTTAGTAACATGGGCATTTGTCTTTGAATTAGTGATCTAGAATCCTTTACAATCCACACAGGGAAACAGAAATTTTTTGTCCCTAAACATCTTATTAAATATATTCTAGAAATGATCACTTCTTTTACCAACCATGAATGGAGCTAACAGTGATCCACTCTCCCACTTAGGAGAGACAAATCCCAACCCTTGTTTATAGTACTATAATCAGGAATTTAATTATTTGTTTTATAAAAAAACCTGCTGCTGTATTTTATGCTCATCTAATGCTTGAAGCACTTTGAATTAAATATGGCAGGCAGAGGGCACCCTGTCTTCTTGATGGTGATGCTGAAATAAATGTAGGCTGCATACTAAACCATGCTGTACCTAAACCCAAAATCATATTTGTTCTAAAGATCAGATTCTCATAATTATATTGGAACTTGTGGCTAAGGCATTAATTGTCTAATCAAACTGCATTTGGAATTATAAGCCCAGAAGAATAGAGGAGGACTTCTGACACCTGCTTCCTGTGAAAGTCAAGAGCTGGTACTGTCAACAGCAAGACAAATTAAAGACACCCACTGTGCCAAACACTGTTAAATGTCCCTCTACCAAGGAGCAGACTTTGAGAAGTGAGACCCATCTTGTCTTAGAAGAACATGGTCTATATATAATGTGTGGGGTGTTTATTGAGAATATTCTGTGTCACTCATTAGATCACAATATGCTCACGCTACAAATCAGTTTGAGGTGGCTGGTAAAAAAATTATACTACAATACCTTAGACAGACCCTGGATTACAATACAATGCACATAAAAAGAAGAAAAAAAAACCCACCTAGCGAAAAGACATTGAGTTAAAATAGCAAGAAAACAACTGCAAGAAAATAGAATCTTCTTACATGGAATAATTGAATTGTTTACAAGGTGAAACATAACCACAGTCTTAACATTTAACAAGATGCTTAGAGCTTGCAGAAAAAGTGTCTCATTTTCTAAGACTTAGAAAGCTGGTAACTTGTACTGAGTGACTTGAATAAAAGAAGTGTTTTCACAGAAGTTTTCTTTTTAATGAATACTTCTGTAGATCCTTCAGTGAGTAGCACATGAGCTTATAAGCTGCAATTCAGCCATGCCCATTCCCTTTGGAGTAGCATGATGGAATTTTTACACTTCAGACAGATGAGAAATAAATGGGTTTGGGAAAGGCACACGAGAAATCATACAGTTCTTCATCCGTAGCTGCTGAAAACTTGCAGGGAAATTAAAAGGGTCTGGCTGAAATCTGACTCTGCAGACAGAGAAGTCTTGGTAAATAGGATGAAGGAGATCAAGCTGAAACAGAGAGCAGGGATTTCAGTTGTTCCTCCTGCAAAGGGAGAGAGATTCTGGATCATTGATTTGTCACTTGTTGATGTACTTGGTTGAATCAAGCTCCTCTGGGATGTGCTTAAAATTTTAAACTTGGAGTAGAATAAGTTCTTCGTGGCTTTGTGTGCATATATGTGTGTGTGTTTGGTTTTAAGCTTCCTTTGGTACTGGCTGCATTTGGGAAAACAAAAGTGTATTTCTTTCTATGGTCTCTTTCAAAGTCTCAGCCAGCCAAGACCCTCCAGCCAAGCCTTCCTGGGACATATCAAGTTATCTCCATTTTGTATCTCTGAAAATGTAGGCCAAGACATTTCAACGAAAGAATAGAAGTGTGTCTTTGCTTGTGCCTTCCCACTTCTCAGGAGAAGTAACTTGATCTGGTATTTGACCCAACTGTCTGTAATTCATATCTGATTTGTACACCATACACTTGATTTTATCTTTGACACATCATGTTGTCACTGTGGCAGGAAATGTGAGTTGTTATAATTTTCCACTGATTACAGTGGAACAAGAGCAGAAGGCTAGACCTGATATCACAGAAGCCCCCTTGTTATCTATAGATAAAAATGCGGTGAAAGTTTCCAAAGCCAATTTGAAGATACTCAGTTTTTCCAGGTTTTCAGCTGACATGAGGCTGTGAATAGAACTGTGCCAAACTTTCTTTGGAGGAACCTCTGTATTGACCAAGTCTGCGGCTGAGCATGAAAGATACATGCAACTAATTTTTTTTTTTAAGGACCACATATTCATTTTGAGCCTAAATAGTTTGCATCTGGAAGACATTGGTCAGATGAGTCAAGACTAAGTGGTTTTAGAACTTCAAATTCAAGCTCATTTTTCCCTGGGAATCTGCTGATGTTTGAGACTTTTATACCATTTGCTTTCTTAAGAGCTTTATGCTGCCACCCACAATCATAGTATTTAATCCCAGATTTATCTTGACATTACAGCATGTGTTTATTGTACGTTAAGGGGGGAAAATAAGCTGCGCTTTATCAAAGACATCTGCCAAGTTAGACAGAAATACCTAGACATTGCATATTTACGGGTCCTGAAATGATTGATAATTGCAATCAAAAAAATTAGGAAAAGTAAATATGAGCACACGTTCTCCCAACAAAGCAACAGAAGAGAGTTGAGGCTGTCTGGAATCCTTTTTTTTTGCAGAAAACTGAGAACAAGATGGCTTGATGATTGTACTGCGACCAAATCCCTTGTAATGACCACTTTCAAACCTATATTTACACATGTTCCTGTAAGGGGAAGGGCTGTCTGACCCAATTTTGCGGAAATGAAAACACAAGAGCAGGGAATTTATTTTTGTTTTGAAACATTTTCCATCATCTATCATGCCTTTTTTCTTTCAGCAATACCAAAGCAATATACATTTTTTTTAGAAAAGTTTCTTTTTACTTTAGAAACCAGTTTTTATCCATAAAAATGGAAGATAGGACAGAAAATTTGTTATTTGTAGAATTTTTTCATTCACAATAAAATAGGTAGTTTGGTTGTTTAACCTTGACGTCCTATAATCTCTATTTTTACTTTAGCAGTTGAGTGCCTTCTAAGTGTAACATATTTTTTGTTGCACTGTGACATTCATCCAAGTAATGGCCAGGATTGAATGGCTCCAGCATGTTGCTGAGAACAAGAAGATATGAATGTAACTAGGAGCAGGGCTGCTTCAGGATGCTGACAGGGAAGGATATATCCTAATGCATTTTTAATCCCCCATCCAGTAATCCCTGGTGGCTCATTAAGGTGGGACTTTCAGAGGTTGACCACTTCATTCACTTGCACATAGTCCAGAAAACACTTTTATTGGAGATGGAAACAAGACCCTTCTACTGGTACAGGTTTCTAGGTTTTGGCAAAGAAAGATGAAATTACAAATGAATCATGAATACATTTTGCTGGATCAGTAATTTGCCTTTTCCATAATTTTACTTAGCCTCTTATTTTAAATAGCTTTTGTTCAAAGTACTAGAGATGCTTGCTTAGTTATTCAGTGTTTGTGCTCTGAGTGCTTCTAATGATTTCTTGGCTTCAGACTGTCCTCAGGAAGCTATTCATAGCAATTCACATATCAAGGGCAGTCCTCATCTTCAGTTAATTTGAATGTGAAAACATATTCCAGATATTTTATTGCACTTATTTATTTAGATATTTATTTATTTAGATATTTAAGTCTTCATATGTATTTTATTATTATGTCTCTCTTCATCAATTCACCCACTTTCTCAGCAAGTTCACGCCTCTTAATCTTACACGCACACACGCACACACCAACACATGCTCACAAATGCATGCAGTGTATTGCTAACACAAAATTCTTTTCTGAAGGATAGACTCAGAATCAGACTCTCTCCCATTCAGACCTTCCTGCTGCAGAAAACCAGGTTCAGCAAAATGGTATTTCTCTGTTATGCAGATATTGTTATTAAGCTTCTTAGCATAACAAGAGTGAGACCTCAAGGCTCTGTGTCCCTATCAGAATAATTAGCTAAAGTTAATAATGAATCTCCCTTGCTACCCTGTTACCCCATATGTGTCTTATATTTAGTCAACACAGATAGCAATTTATTATTCTCTTCTTCCCTCTGGCAGTCATTGACATTCTAACACTAGATCCGGGAGCTGGTGACGACTGCTCTGTCACTTCATTAGATTCCCAGTTAGGTGAACAGAGTTACCAGACTGCTGACCATGTGCCACAGAACAGTCAATTAATAAGTAGGTGTAGGAAGAGTCACCAATTACATGTAACGAGATCAGTCTGGAAGTTGATATTAAGAATATAATCATAAACTGAGTAATTCGGTGTTTGCCAAAATATTGTCCATTGTTCAGTTTCTTTCTGCATCCCTCTCCTCAACCCCCATTACCACACAAGTTTCTAGTTTTACAAAAAGTCGCAGCTGTCACATACTTTGGAAGAATTTTGCCAATTATCTTGCCTCTCTCCAAGGGATACAGAAAGAAGACAGCTGTGATTCTTGAGACTTCTCAAGGGATAATATACTTGAATTGCTGTTTTAAATGAGTATTTTGTTATAGGTTACAGAATTAGGATGCAAAAAAACCTCTTATGTAAAAAAGTAGGAAAGGTAAAAGTCTGCTAGAATCATGACAAAATGTTTTCTCCTTTTTTCTGACTAGGACAAGAGGGCGCGGGTTTAGCTCTACCAGGAGAGGTTTAGGTTGGATATTAGAAAGAAGTTCTTTACAGGGGGAGTGGTCAGACATTGGAATGGCCTGCCCAGAGAGGTGGTAGATTCACTGTCCCTGGAGGTTTTTAAGATGAGGTTGGATGTGGCACTGAGTGCCATGATCCAGTAATCACAGTGGGGTTGGATCAAGGGTTGGACTCGATGATCTCAGAGGTCTCTTCCAACCCAGTTAATTCTATGATTCTATGATTCGCTGTATTGTTCCCACTCCCAGGGAAATGCCATAACTTGCCAAGTGAGATGTCTAGTGTGCAGTTTGCTACCCCTTTTATACACAGTCCTTCCACAGTACCTTGACGATACAAAGAAGCCATTCCACTCTGCCATTGATTTCTCCATGGTATATGGCTTCCTATGGTGTCTTGTTCTAACTTTGAGCCACAAAGAAATATTTTCTTTGATTTCCAGGTGATTTTAAGACAGTGGATATTAGACTACTTGATTGTATAGATATATATAAAAATATACTGACGTATTTTCATCAAGAAAGCAACCTCTCTATAAGACACTAAATTTCTTGAAATACTGAATGGAATCTGATAAATAAACCTGGGTACTGTGGTAGTCAGTGAAGGTCTTGAATTTTATTTAGAGGATAAACTAAACAAGAAACTATTATATATATTAAATTAAATTCTAGTTGATTAGTTCGTTTCTGTCCCCATTTTTTTCCCTCTAAATATGCCATTTGGCTTCATGCCTCATACTGCACCCAAGGTGTATTATCATGGCATAATACTGCATATCCTGTTGTGCCGTATGTTCCAGCAGATGTTCTTGGGACTTATTTTTTGAACTAGTTGAAATTGATTTCAGTAGACTCTTCAACTGCATAGTTTTCAAATTTTCTGCAATTGAAAATAAAAGTCTCCTATGATTTGAATATATGTATATTTTATATATACATACCCATGATCGAATATTAATATTTATGCCCAGTGTCTCTTTAATATTAATCCATGGTCTTGTGATAAACAACAGGAGTAAAATTAGTGGTTAAGCCAAGATCTGGAAAGCAGTAGATAGAAAATATCCAGTATGGCACACGTTAGGCTTCAGGGGAAATTTGTTATAAGTGATCTTATTTCATCTGAACACTTATCTTCCCTTTTCATGGGTGATACTGAAGTTAAATTCTTGGATGAGATAGAGAGAAATAACTATTTCTAAAGGAATTTATCTTCTAAAATAAAAAATCTCCAAGAAATACTAGCCAAAATTATTTATCCCAATATACTGACTTGTATATTGTTTTGATACTGATTTGGTTGCTTTATTGACAGACGTTTTAGGCATACCTTTATTTACTAGTGCTTGTTTTGTGTTTTTTGTTGTTGTTTTTTTTTGTGTGTGTGTGTGTGTTTTTGTTTTGTTTTTGTTTTAAACTTTGTTTTTCTTTCAATAGAATGGAAATATTTCTTTATATCTCTTTGGAGAGATTCAAAGGTTATTGGTTTATTGGCCAAAAATAAGAATTAACTACAAAAATCTGGTTAATATCACAGATTTTCTATTTTAATAGACAGATATTTATTAATGTAATCCTTTAAAGGGTCATATTCAAAACTCATGGAAGGAGATAAGAAGCTTTGATGGGCTTGATTCAGAGCTTAAAACATAATGAATATATGTGGTTATGCTTAGTACTGGCCTTGCCCATGTAAATGTTTTACTGGTTTATTACAAAGGAAACCTTAGTAAAATAAAATTAATCAAGATATTTTCTGAGTCTTTATCTGTAATCACCGTCTACTCTGGAACAGCAACTATTTCCATGAAAGGGCAGGCAATGGGATTAATCTGAGTGGGATTTTAGTTTTACACAGACAGGTTAGCTAGCAGCAGGCCCCCAGAAACTAAGTATTAGGTCCTAGGATTAATGCAGTGACTTAACCTTCATTATGCCTCTTAAGATATGATACATTCCTTGTTTGTCTTCATGTTTTGAAGCTTTTTTTGGCTACCACCCTTGTGTTATCCAAATATTTTTGTACAACCAGGAAAGCTGGAAAATTGCTTTTATTTATTCATTAAGATGGAAGTTGAAATTCTCATATACTCCATGACTCAAAGATCTGGGGTTCTGGAAAATAAAAAACACACTTGATACAATGAGGAAATCGCAAGACTTGGCAACTTTGCTCAGGTGAATCATAAAGCTCAAGACTCAACAACTTTTGTTCTTAGTAAAATATGCTGCTGCTTCTGCTTGGATGTACACACAGCTGGCAGAAGTCTTCACATTATTTATTTAAGAAAAAACAGTTAAGGAGCCTGCTCTTGTTCACCTCAAATATGTCTTTACACTGGACCAAAAACCTTCACAATTTCTCATCCTAGCAAATGTGGGAGGCCTAAGGCTGAAAAATAAGCTGCCAGCAGTAATGTTCTTCTCTGGAAAGCTTCAGTTGTGTTAGTCAGGTTTTGCTTTGGGTACCAATGAAGCTCAGAGGTGAGTTGTGAAGGTTATTTCAGTGATTGCTTGCAAGCGCTATAAACCAATCACAATGTCTGGTGTGCTGCATAGTTCACATATATTTTCTGGGGTGAGGATAAAATTTCCCAGTCTTGTTTTTTTAATTCATTATGGACACTGAAAATCCTACAAATTACTAAAAGTAGCTTTCATGCATGTTTGTGATGGTTTCGAGCTTCCAGCGTCTCAGGTGCTTTACTGGCAATGAATCAAAGTCTGTATGGCCCACTGAGAATCCGAGCTTCTCCCTCTGCCAGCTGTATTCTTGGTCTCCTTTCTGTAGGTGTTTGGTTAATGAAAATAAAACCACTGCAGATTGCAAACTACAAAATTAAGTTCTCAAATTGCTGACAACTTAAATGCTGTCACATGTTAATGTTATTACATCATTGAGAGTCAGAGTTGTCTGTACCCAAAAGACACATTAGATTGTTTGTGCTTTGCTACCCATCTGGTGAGTAGCTAATTATTTGGACCCCTTCCAATGGAGTCCAACAAACACCTGGCAGAGGATGTGCACGTTTCATTTTGCCATTGCAAAAGAGTGTTACAGACCCTTTTTGGTTATCATTGTTTCATTATGAAATTACATCTGAATGGCAAAGTGAACCTGGGCCAGTATCTTGAATAGCACTGTGAAAGTTGGTTATCTATTAACTCTAATGTCCCCAGGCTCCCTTTACCATCAGCAGGAAAATGTATGTTTCTATAGGCAACTCTTCAATGGGTTGTGTCCCTGGGCTCAAGTTAACATTTGTGAATATCTCCTTCTCTTGCCATTATCTAATCTATCAGCAGAATTATCTGAAGCACTAGCTGTAAGCATTTAGAGCCCGAAGTCTTATTGATTTTCAAGGGTACTTTGGTTCCTTGTTTCATTTTAAAAGATGAACAGGGTATTTACATTTTCAAGTCAATTATACATCCGCCTTGTTCCAAATTTTGTGCTGAAAGAATAATTTTGCAGTTGTTCATCCCCAAGTATTACTTTGAGTATAAATAAGTTATACAAAATGACACATATTCTCCTGGCAGCCAAAACCAGCCCATGTGACGATTCTCTGATTCTTTTGAAATATTTTTCTGCTGTGTAGGAGGATGCAGGCATATGTTGAATGCCTTCTAATGCATCCATGAGACTCCACGTGCTTAGTTCCATCATCTGCAACCAAACGGACATAGAAGAAGTGGATTGGTGGGGCTGTTGTTGGAGGGTCCAGTTTGTTTTACAACTGACTACCCATGGCCTGAAGAATTTAACATCTGGGAATAGATCATCAAAAAGATTGAACTATCCTGTCTAAGAGGGAATGGCTTGAATAATGCATGTCTCAAACACTGTTCAGTCAGACTATGATCAGCTTCTTGATGCAATCTCATTCACTGCATTCGTAGTTGTAAAGCAAGAGGGGGTTTGTTCACACTGTGTTTTGAGATTCATATGAATACCCATATTTGCATGTGGACAAGGCCTTCTGTCAGTTATGGATAGTGGTATGCATAAGGTCAAGCTAAATAAAGCCACCCTTTAGTCTGAGAAGAATCTACAAAACCTGTTCGAAATGCTTCAGAAATCTTGTGAGGCAATGGGAAGCACACCCTGTTCCTCACACGAGCAGCTACATGCTGTGAATAGCAAGTGCCCAATGAGCAGCTAAATTGAACTGTATGTAAACAACCCACAAGGTAAAATTTCTCTACGTAAACTACATGCAAAATGATTAACAAATTATTTAGTAAATATGTTGTTCTATCATCATAATATCTAATAAGGCTTTTGTTTGGTTTTGTTTGTGTTTTTGTTTTTGTTTTAAGGGTGGCTGCAGAGAAAGAGCTGTTTTGATTTTATAGGCAGGCATTAAAGCATTTCTGCTGCAGTTAATTCATGGGCTGATGACCAGCTTGCAACTATATGCTGGTGGAGAGGTCAGCTGCTGCCATTGAGAAGATGGACAGTTTTGACTCTTGTTTTTCCATCAACCAGAGAAATAATAGCATCTGTCCCCTCTACCCAGCCATTTTTCTTTCTGGAATCTCAACTGAGTGTCAGAGAAAACAGTATCTTATAGAGTGTGGGAAATTTATACCATCAGAATGGCACACAGCACATCTGTAGTGCAGCTGTGCCAGGCTGGCTGGTGACACATCACAGCTGAAAAGAAAACACAGGGCAAGTCTCATATGTGTCTGCCATATGCCACTAATATTACAACAGTTTTTCACATTTGGGTTCACAAAATTTCTGTCTGTATTAGTGGCACTTGCCAAGCGTCTGGTCTCCCTAGTCTCGAATGGTGTCAGTTTGCTGAGCCCTCATAACCGAGAACAGAATTAGGCCACGTGGCTTCAGAAAGCCAATGTGCGTATTGAATGTACCCCTGTATGCACCCTTTTTTTTTCCTAAATGACATAAAGATTGTCTTGCCTTTCTTACATGTGCTCTGTATTGAGTATATGTCTGCATTGCATATGCATAGATTATCCAGTAGCATCAGTTCACAACGTGCTAATGCGATTTACCCAACATACCTGCTGATACAGAGTATTTCAGACCTCCGAAAGCATGTTTTCATGATAGATATTTCATGAGCTTCTTTGCTATTCTGTCAGTCATAAACATTAGTATAACTTTGGGTGATCAACCTCCTGCTCTATGATCTATTCTGTTTTTATGCAAAAATCAAATTATGTCTTCCATTTCTAGACTTAAAGCCAGGTTTATGTGAGTCTAGCTATAGTATCTTGAAATCATATGGAGCTGATGTATGAAGAATATCTAAGCATCTTAGATCAACCAAAGTTTCTTCCCATCTGCTGCCGAGGGGGTGGAATGATAGTGAGTCATAAAGGAACTCAGGCTGATGGGAACTGAGGAGCAATTTGTTAAACCATCTCTCAGTTTCTCTTGTCTATTCCTATATTTCCTCCTTCTTCCCAATGCAAAGCCAACCCGGCAGCTTGCCCTGCTACTGGAAAAAGGCTCGCACATGATGCACAGTCTGAGCTCTGTGGCTGCCAGTGCCCCTGTGTAGAGTTGATGCCTACTTCTCCTCTCCATTTCCATGGAAAGTCAAAAGGATTTCTTTTAAAGTTTTATTACTTTAATTGTTCAGAGGTGGCAAAGAGCTTGAAAGCACTGGGAAATCTGAACTTTTTAGAAAAGGTCATAGCTCAATTTGAACATATTTATGACTACCCTTAGGAAGTTGCAGTCAATACCTATGCATGATATGTCTCCAAGTCTTCTTGGAGAAGCACTGTGTGATTTTTTTTTCCTAGGAAAAAATTGTATAAATCTGGCTATTGTTTCCCTAATCTCCTTTCATGGAAGATATTCTTTCTCTCCTTTCCCCTCTTATCCTCTTTTCATCTTCTTTGGGATCAAAAGTGATTGTTCTCAGATATGGTTCAGAGCGTTATCTAGTGGAATCTCCCCTTTGCAGCAGCTGTGTATGAAAAAACAGCAGCACTTCAGTCCTCAGAAATGGTATTGTTAGGACTATCAGCAGGAGAAATCCTTTCAGATACAGGTACTCCCTATTTCACCATGAATTCAATTTCATTCTTCCTCCCACATCCCTTTCTGTCCCTTTCTGAGGGAGTGCAACCCAAGTTATCTTTGTACAAAATCATAATTTGTTTTTAAGCACACCAGCATGCTGTCAGCAGCATTGGAAGAGAATAACCATAAACTAAAATTTTGTTTCTAGTTTATATTGCTGGTTTAGCTAATAAAAGACTGAGATGTTGCTTTCTTGTGGTACAATAGCCTACTTCTCAAGAGGAGACAAGTGTTCGGAGAGGAACCCACTGCCTTTCATTGTTATACAACATGTTAGGTGTAACAACAACACTTAAAAATTAAAAATAAATAAATAGAAAGGCTCCTTGTAGTCTCATTGTACACAGACTTTTGTGAACCTCAAGCAACTACTTATTTTGCTGTCAGTAGGGCAGCATTTTTGAAGTCCAAACCACTCATTCTCTATGTAGAATATTTTTTAAATCAATTCTATGTTAAAAAATGAAACCAGTAAATTAGGTGACATGCCATCAGTTTGATAACACCTATTTCTACCTTCTTCTTCCTTGTGTGGCTCATTATTTTATCTAAAACTGGTGTATATTAGAAAGAATAGGATATGGGGTGAATGGTAACAAATTCTCCCTGTCTGTGTGAATGCAGGAATATCTGTGGCACTTGGTCAGAGCTGTAAAGACGGGCATGTGCCTGAGTCATACTTACTATAAGATACTAAAAATGAATATCAAACACATCTGATGACAAATTTTGCCTGACTTGATTTTCATTATGATTAAAAGGCCTTCCTGAAGCAAAAAATATTTATCCAAATATAACTTGTTCCCGGAAGACATGGATCTAGATTTCTCATGATTGACTATGGCCACTCAGATGAAGTAAAGTTAAGAGCAAAAATCCCTCAAATACGAAAAAAGGGAGAGAGACACAATCCGTGGAAGTTCCTCCTCTTTCCATCAGTTACCAGAACAGCGGAGCAGTCTCCCAGTGAAGGTGCTAAATACAGGTGTGTTGAGTCCCAGTGCTTATACTGTGAGATGTTACAACATGGCTTGTTTAGGGATAAATACTCTTTTACTAGTAGGGGTATGCTGGAAGAACAATTTGCCAACTAGGACATATAAATTGACTACTCAGAGCTGAAATAATAACTTAGATCCTTATTAAGTGCCTGTTTTGCATGCTTCATGGCTGCTTTGAGCAGCCATGTGAAAAAATTATTTGTTCTACTGGGGAACATGCTACATAGACTTAGCCTTGAGACTCAAATACAATTTTTTGTGTATGTTTGTGACTAATAAATTATGTACATAGATAGCAACCTGCTAATTTACATATTAATAAAAATGAGTTATCCTCATATTATGTACAATCTACTGTGTCTAGCTGTGCCCTTTCTTGTTTAGGGGTTATAAAGAATGTATGTGAATACATATGTGAGAATGAGCTTCAAGGGCTTCAGAATTACAGCAGCAGCAGAATTTGCACATCCTCACAGGTTGCTGCATAGGGCAGAGTTCTGTTTTTATGTATGTAGCTTCTTATTTCTGATGCATTGATGTTCATTCAAACCCTCTGCCTTTTTCTATAGCTGCTGGAGTACCTTCCAAACCTGGAGGTTTCCAGGTGATTCGCGGATGGGATAAAGGCTTCCTGCATGAAGGATGCTTCCCAGGATGGCATTCTTATATTTTTTGTGGGGTTTTTTTTGCCCCATGGCTTCATATTGGTGAGACCTTTTGCTTCCACTTGGATACAGGAAGATAGTAAAGCTAAGAGTCAACGGCCTAGCTATTCAGAATTCTTCAGAATTCTCCATTAGGTTTACCTGGGAGCCTAAATCTTTCTTGAGTGAGGCCAAAGGGCTCTACTTCCTACGCAAAATTTACTTACAAATCCTGTCTTTCTCTAGCCCAGGCAACACACTGTCTTCATGCATATTGTTAATATGCTTAAATCAAAAGTTGGTCTAACATGCCATATACATTGGTGTATGTCAATCTCCATGGTGTCTTTTTTTAGTATGCCATCAAACAAAATTACAGCTTGCCTTTCCACTCTGTTCAGCAGAGAGGCATTTGGCTGTGCTCATCTGGCATTTGTGTTCTGAAGTAGAGCCTTCCAGGGCTATCGACACAATTTCCTGAGTTAAGGGACCTTGCCAAAGAAATATTAGTGTGCTGATAAACAAATAGTTTTGTTTGGGTACAGCAAAGTGTTAAGGCTATCCTGTTAATTCGCCTCTTACTTCATTAGTATTGAGTTAGATTATATTACTTTTGGGGCTTAGATAAGTTCTTTTATTAATTCATCAGGTTGGTAAATTGAAAATAACCATAACATTTGCACTGTATAAGATTTTTTATTTGTTTAATATTTGACTTTTAAATATTTTTGAATGTATTGTAAGCAATCACAATTTTCCTACCTCCAAAAGGCTTTTAGGTCCATTACTATTTTATGTTGTTGATATAAAAGAATTGCCTTTCAGTGGTTAAATTCCAGAGTAAATACCCTTAATTTGTTTGTGCAGACTGTGTTCTGAAACGAGGAGGAGTTTAGACAAAAACCTTCAGGTTTTTTTCTCAGAGTTGGGTAAAAAAAGTTTCTAGTTTCAACAGTACTGCTGAAGTGGTGTGGAAATATATGTGTGTGTGCAAAGTTGTGTGTGCTCCTTTGCTACTGATTCCAGAGACGATGAACCACTTCTGAGAACTGCTTATTAGACAGTAAATTTGCTTGAATAGATGGTTCATGTCTGATAAAATTGACCAGCTCTGTGTTATGAAACAGTTACCATACTTGGACCTAAAATCCATTCTGGGAAACATTATATTGCATACCTCTATGCTGTTGAGATTTGTTCTTGGCCTGCAACAATTAAAGCGCATCCCAAGGGGTTTCAGTTCCCAGTGAATGCCTGGATACCAGTATGGTTCCACAAGCATTTAGTACATTTAGGAGTCTTCACGCACTGTAGATGGCTAAACATCTCTTGTTGATGGACAGCTTTTCAGTACCGACAATGCTGTCCAGCTCTGAAGAAGAAACCTAAGGTTTGGCTCAGGTGCACCTACATGACTGCTCAGTATAGTGCCAGGTACTTTAGGATGCTCATGACCTGCATTAAGAAGGTATATCTTTTGGCGTCGTGTGAGAGACCTGTGTGGCACTTACAAATCAGCCAGACCATCCTAAGGTATATCTGGCACTAGACATCTGCTTGTGGGTGACGGAGTGAGAACACCAGTGGCTGGTCATTTGAAGTCTCTTTGGTCTGTAAACAATGAACGCCATGGGATGACACATCATGATACCAATCCATGGAAAACATATTTGCTTAATCCAGGAGGTTTGTTTTCAGTCAGCTCAGTGAATTAAACCTACTAACCCCAAAGCTGCATAACCATGATATTCAAAACAAGGTCTGAATGGGTAGTAGCAGGGAACTGGAGAACTAAGAGAAAATGCACTCATTCCTTTCAACAGCAACTAGTTGTTTCATGATATTAAGCACAATGTGGAATTGCACTTTCTACAGTTTGACTAACCTGAACTCTGCAACTCTAGAGATGCTCCTGACAGTGCTGGGGAAGAGAAAGAACTAGAATGGTAATCCAGAGAAATCTGTGAAGCTTGTTTTGCTGTTTCTGTTGCTGATAACAGAGGAAGAAGAAAAAACAAACTAAAAGAAAAGCCTTATGAAAAAGGCCAAGGCTTTGAAGTTGACTATTGTTACATATTTCTATCTTTACTTTCATATAAAAATAGAATCATAGAATATTGAAATGGTTTGGGTTGAAGAGATCTTTGCAGGCCATCTAGTCCAACCCCACTGCAATAATCAGTGTCATCTTCAACTAGATCAGGTTACTCAGAACCCTATCCAACTTCATCTTGAATGTTTCCAAGGATGGGGCATCTACCACCTCTGAGCAACCTGTTCCAATGTTTTACCACTCTCATCAGAAAAAAAAATTCTTCCTTATAATTTTTCTAAAGGTACCTTCTTTTAGTTTAAAATGAGTACCCCTTGTCCTATTGCATGAGGCCCTGTTAAAATGTTTGTCCCCCTTTAAGTACTGAAAGGCCACAATAAGGTCTCACCAGAGCCTTCTCTTCTCCAGTCTGAACAATCTCCACTCTCTCAGCCATCTTCATAGAAAGATGCTCCAGACCTCTCATCACCTTCATGGCCTCCTCTTGACTCACTCCAACAGGTCCATGCCTTTCATGTGATGAGGACCCCAGAGCTGAATGCAGCACTCTAGGTGGGGTCTCATGAAAGAGGAGTAGCGAGGCAGAATCACCTCCCTTGACCTACTGGTCACAGTGCTTTTGAGGCAGCCCAGGGTACAGTTGGGCTTCTCCCATTTCTGGTCTTTGGTTGTTTGCATTTCTTTTGTTCATTATCTAGTATTGGATAGGGAAATACTGAGGATATAAGTTCACTTAGCAACAGCCTCAGGAGCCACCTCCATTTGCCTTCTAAAAGAAGGCAATTTTCCTCCATCTCTGCTTGCCCAGTTGCCAACAGCAGCTCTCTTACCATTTGTTATTAATAAGGGAAGTAGTTCAAGGATTTTTCCTTAACAAATAGGATCTTCAGGGCAAGAAAAGAAGGGATCAAGTCTCCTCAGGTTAGCAAATGAAGATGGGTACCCAGATACTTTGAGAGATAAAAATAGAGATTTTCAATCACTATCTTGCTTCAGGCATTAAAAGTACAGAGAAATGTCAAGACCATGTCAGAATAGCCTTTCAGTATAGACAGTGGTTTCAAGAAGAAAAGACCATTCCTCACTGTCATTCAAATGGAGATATTTTCCACTTTCAACTGGTTGCTTATCTCATTCACTCTGTCACCAGATTGCAGGGAAGGGATGTTAATGTGGGTGTTAGGGCATGTCTGTATGCTTATGTATATGCTGCTGTACACTTGTAAGCTGCTGGTGAATCAGTGTTTGGCTGTGTTAGGATAGCATCATGCCCAGAAGCTTTACAAGAGGTTCCTGAAAAAGATTTGAAATGCTATCTAGCCCTCAGCCAGGATTAAATTCCATATCATTTGTCTCATACAACAGCATGGGCTCCCTGCACCAGAAACTACTTCTATATTATCTTCCTTTCTGGTGGGCTCCAGGTGACACCACAGTAGGAATTTTACCCAGTAGGTAGCAGATGATGAGTTTCACGGGAGAATTTATCTCCCAAATGGAGGAAAGAATCATCTGAAAGAAAGCAAAATCATAGCTCATTTACAACATTAACTAAACAGGCTGTCAGAGCCTGACAAGAGGAAATAGCGGAGAAAAGAAAGGTCCGTGACCTTCCTGGCTCTTGGGCACAGAGAGCTCTGAGCTAGCACTGACCCAGGCAGACAGTCCAGATGGTGTGAAGGTGCAGGTCAGTGCTGCATAGAGATAACCAGTTTGGCTGTGGAAGCTATTTCATATTTTTTTCATGGGGCATCCTACCTAAGCCACCTGTACAGGTCCAGGACTGAGTTAACTTCCTTGGAAACAGCTTAGGTATTTTCACATTGCTCTTCACAGATCCTAAAGGCAGAAGGTAGCAACTCTACAGGGTACGTCTCCACTCCTAGTACAGTTAATATACTTAACTGTGATCAAAAGCTAATTTGCATTATCTCTCTGCCCAGAAAGGGTGTGGAATCTCCCTCACTGGAGATATTCAAAAATTGTCTGGACTCATTCCTGTGTCATGTGGTCTAGGAAAACACTACTTGCACAGGGAGGTTGGCCCAGATGACCCACAGTGGTCCCTTCCAACCTGACCGATTCTGTGATTTCAAAGACAACACTGTTGTTTTGGTTTGGTTTTTATTAAGTAAAAAAATACTTCAGAATTTGGGATTTCCCTTTAATGATGAATTTCATTTCATGTAGATTTTCCTGAGTTTTCCTCTTGAATATCACTCTGACATTAGAGAAAATCATTTGGCATTACCTAATCTTCCTTAAGGGCCATATGGCAGTCTATAGGAAAAGGAGAATGAATGTTATGGGAAATTAACTGCGTAGTGGAGTTGTAATCACAGGAATCCTGTCACCTCCAGTGTTATGACCCTTGATTAATCTTTATAGCAGAAAGAAAATAAGTACTAATGAGTTTGTTTATTAGCATTTATATAATTTTATGGTTGCATTTAATTCTTAGAATGTTAATTGCTATCTGTGATTAATCCCTCTCATGCTGAAAAGTTTTTACTGGCGGCTATGTCTTTAAGACTTTGTGTTGATTCACATGTAATTTAAGTTGACAAGTACTCCAGCAGTATAAAAGGGAACAAAGAGCCTAGTTTCAATGTCTAATTTAGTTGTGGCTTCTGTATGGCTGATGCAGGACTGACTGGATGTGCTTTGATGGTAATATTAAATCTCACCACTCCCTGAGTGAGGATTGAAGTAATTAGCAGGGCTTACTGCCAGAAGGCAATGCAATTCACCATGGTTGAACCTAATTCAAGATTTATGGAGTGCAAATTTCAGTTATTTGTGGATTTTAAGACTACTGATTTTTCTGCTTTGAAGGCATTCTGACAACCTGGGTTTTTTTCTTATACGTGTTCTGTTTAACATATACAGTTTCTAGATGGATTCTTAACTGAGACCCCTGAAAGTGAGGAGGGAACTCCAAAGTTCCAGTTGTCTGTTCAATATTCCATGATTTTCCATTCTGTTCTGTGATGGCAAGGAAAAGTAGAGACAGCAACACCCATTCACAGAAAGACTTAATTTTTTTTCCTTATTATTGCATATTATAGTGTATGCTGTAACAGCAATTTAAAAGTGATTCCTATAGCTCTTAGAGCTAGTAGGAATGAGTGAGCAGAGCCCCTGGGCTGTACTGCAGGTAAAAAAAATTTGGTTACACTGACATCTATACTAGACCCCACAGAGTGCTGACTCTGCCCTAGAAGGAGGGGGGCAGTGCTCAGTTCAGTTTAGTGGCATCCAGAATTCTTTCTCCTGGGGAACTCTGACACTTGTGTGTGAAACAAATGAAGATGTGAAATTTTGCAGTTTCCCAGTAAAATATTTTTGCAAAGCATACAATTCTGTAAATAACGAGAAACCTTTATCCAGGCACCTTATTTTGTCATTTGAAATGCAATTATATAGATTATTATAATAAGGAAGGCTCTGATATTTTTCTGAAGGTCAAAAGAAATTGAAATGATACCCTTACACTTTTTAAAATCATACTATCTGTTCTTTTTTTTTTTTTTTTGCTGAAAGCATGAAAGAAGTCAATAAATTTGCGTAAAACATTTTTGTTTTGTTGAAGCACCAATAACTTAAGAAATACATTCTGAAAAGGATGATGATGGAAACGGGTGCTTAAACGGCTCTGTGGCATAGACAGGAAAATAAAGGCAGCTTTTTTTACCTGTTTATGAGGTTACTTTCCTAGGAGCCATGACTGATTTTCCTTCCACATACTTATATAGGTAACTACTCAAACATGCAACTAAAAGTGACTGTAGGAAAATCAATGTGCGTATCTTTCAGGGATATGAAAGGAATTTCCATCACCCATGGATTTGGGATTATTTGTGTGATAATCTTCCCACCCGTCAGATGTGCATGTGCATTGCTGGACAATTTTCAGATGTGAGACAGCAGCAGGTTTGGGCTTTGTAGTAATCCATGGGAAAATATTCCTTTGGCTCATCTTTGAGAGCACATAGGGTTTGATGTAGGGTTATTTGCTTAGAGTCCAATACCTAAATTGTGAAAGATGCTTCAGGCCAGGACATCCTTATGTGTTAAGTGCAAAAGCTTTTATTTATTTAGCATGAGACAGTGTTAATAGCATTTAGCTCTGAACAAGAAGGGAGTGGAAAAGCCTGCAGGGAATCTGTACAGTTGTGTGTTGCTCTGCAGGAAAACATCCCAGTCTTCCTACTTTAAAGAGCTGAAGTGCACATCCCATTATTTGGTTGATCAACTAGGATTTTTGGAGTGGAAGAGCTCAGCAGGAGCTCAGTGTGAGGCTGTGGTTTGGATAGCTCATATGTATAGCAAGTATAGGAGTATCCTCATGAGAACTTGTCAGGACTATAGCAATTTTGAAAAGTTATAATGCAATGTATCTATTCAAAAAGAAAAAAAATTATGAAAGTCCAAGATGAAATTTCCGGTCCAAGACAAAGAGAAAAACCTATTTCATTAAGGTAGAAATTTCTTTATAGCTGGTCCAAATCATACAGAGCAAGCTGTAAACAGTGGTCTGCAGCACTCAGACCGAATATCCTATTCACAAGCTATTTTGGGGATCTTCCTTTTTCATTTCTCTTTCTTTTAATAAAAGTTTCAGTTTCTTAAAATTTGTACAACTTGAGAACGTGCCCTGCTTTCTTTCCCACCACCACCTAAAGGCTTTTGATCTTCTCTCCCACCCAGCTGACTGAAAAGCTTGGTTCCTATGGTTCTCTTTCTGAAAGCTGTTAAGTAATTACAGGGAGTTTGTACTCAATTATGGAGCCAATAACCCAGATTCAGCTGACCTTACTTTTGCCTTCAATCTTAGGAGCAGTTATGATTCCTTCAAAAGCCAGTGCAAATGGGAAACTGCTTCCAAAGGATGATTAAACCTGTTCAAAACCAGTTACCACCAAGGGAAGACTGTCTTTCTACTTACTATAGAGAAAGCCTAGGACTTTAAATGAGAGTCCTAACTTTTAGATATTGAAATCTAGATGAGTTCCCTACCAAACCAAGGTTTTTTTAAGAGAGGTGAAACCCTTTAAACTAGCAGAGAAGGGTGTTGCAGGACAAGTAAGTAGCAGATTAATCTGAATTCAGGCTGGAGATCCAGTTAGCTGATTTAATCCTGCTTCTGAGGAGTTGGTATGTGTACTAAGCATAGTAATCTATTAAATAGCCTTATTACAAAAGCAGAGACAGGAGTTTGGGAATTGATTCATAGATACTTAAAAGCAAAACGTTGAAATTACCATAAGGAGTTAAAGGCTTGTAATGGGTCTGCCAACTAACATTTCCAACCTACAGAACACTGCAGCATTTAAATCTTAGCACTATGCTTTGAGAGCTTCTGACTGAGATATAGCCCTCCTTCTCAGCTGTTCCTTTCCCTGAGGCTAGGGGGAAGTAAAATTGAAGAAAAATATATTTTCTGCAAATATTTATTTAAAAAATATTTTAAAACTATTTTATGCTAATTCAATAATTTCCAGCCTATGGCTGGCACAGTATTGAAATTGATTTAAATAATAATTTTTAAAAATCTTACATTGAATTGTAGAAAGTTAAATTATGAGGAAACCTTGGATACTTTCTCATAGCTAATGAACAAATAATGTATTTGAAAAATAGTTTTTTCATTAATAGTCTTTTGCGTTAACATTTTTGTGCTCAACTAGGCTAACTAAGGTTTTCTTTAAAAGAAAAAAAAAACAAAACAACCCACACCTTAAATATTATCTTGATTCTTTTTATTGTTAATCTGAAAAAAAGATCACCTGACTATATCTCAGATGATTTTAGCTGTGTTGGCCTATTTAGCTATTTCTGCATTTAGCTGGAATGTGCTTTTGTACCTCTGTGTGTAAAATAAGGTGAACAAATTAGACACTGTGTCTTAACTCTGCTTTCTGTGTTTCCCTGGCTCTATCATCCCTACTACCCTGTGTATAAGAAGCGTCATCTTGTATTTGTGTTGTAGGGATGTAATTAGTGCACTGAACTATGAAAGGCTGGGAGCTTATTTAAAATTAATTCTATCAAAATAGCATTTCACTGGAGTGAGGAGACAGATTTTAATATCTTGAAAAATCTTTAGCTGAAGTAAAAGAATAAAAATGTTGCTAGCTACATTCTTTTACCTATAAGCAAAATGCTGCTTCTTTCATTTACACAGACTATTATTTTAAACAGAACAACAGGCTTTAAGGTTTTGTTCATAGTGTCTTAGAAACACTGGGCTGCATCCTGAACACGCTGAAATCAATTCTAGGAGTCTGAGAATTATGCTTCAAAGGAGTAGTAAATAGTCATGCTCATGGAAGATAAAAACATATCTACGTAACAAACCATCCCAAGAAGTAATGGGATTTTAATGGGATTGAATTGATATACCAGCTTTATACTGTCCTCTTCATGGGATGTGTGGGTTTTTTTAGAGTTGGAAATACATACATGTGGGTGTTCAAATGAAATCAGGAACTGCAAAAGCAGTTCCTGTAAAAGCAGCTTCAGCTTCTCTACCGTGGCTTTCTACCCAGCCATATATTCAACAGCAGGACCTGCTGGGTGCTGCAGACTTTTGGAAACCTGGTCTTAATTGTGGGAGAATTCAGAAAAAAAGATGTTTGTAGAAGAGTCATACAAGAGGATGTATAGTCTCTACTGAAGTTCATGAGAACTGCTGCTCTGCAGAGTGAGGGACCTAGACCATGGGTGGAGGAGCTCCAAATGCACACCTATTACATTAGTGTGAACACTGCAACAGCAGCCCATTTTTGTCTGTCCCAGTGTGGCAGCTGGGAGAACCACCTGAAATGTTTTTCAAGGAAAACAAAATAGGCCTGATGTCTTATTGTTTTTACAGACAAGGGGGAAACAGTCTTTATTTTTCTACTTTATCTGCAGGCAAAGCTAGCAGGTATATTTCAAAGGTGATCAATCTTTTTATAATGTTTTTCCTTGTGTCTCTTTCTTCGACAACTCACATCTCCTAAATGGGTATGTGCTATCCATCACAGTCTTACAGAGATAGGTGAGCAGTTCCATTATTCATTTGCTTCATTTTTATATAATACTGTGGAGATGAGTAAGGTTTTTTTGATCCTGCCTAGTCCTCAAACAAAATGGAAGCTGGGAATAAAAAGAGAGATGAAGAGGGCTTACTTATTCTTCTAGAAATGTATTGTCCCTGGAGGTAGTGCCAACAGTTTGATCTTTCTAGATATTCACTCCTCTTCATTGTGAGAACCTGTTTCTCAACACTTCAATAATGTCTGAAGGTGTAAAGCAGGTATTAAGCCTAGATAATCTAGCAACTTGTATTTGTTTCCTCATTTTTTTCCATTTCTCAATATTTATTTATAAGACTAGAAATCTGTTTTGTAAGATAAAAATCAAAAATAAGGTAACTATAGGTAAATATGTTGATTCTTTCCCCTTTTAGTGATTTGACCATTCCAGCATCTTTTACTTGCTTCTGTCAGACATTTTTGGGAGAGCTAAGCCTTTGAGCAAAGCTTTGTGCTCTTTCTACACCTACTGCTGGCATTTTCTGAAGTTCATGTGATTTTTCAGTGCAATAAACCATTCTCAGAAGTATGATTTTGAAGGTATCAAGTGGGCTCATCTGAAAGGGAGCCAGTGAGTACAGCAGCATGGCTGTAGTGTGGGACTGTGGTCAGAGACCCAAAACCAAATATGTAACAGGGAGCAAAGCAATCTATGGGGCAGGTGTTCTTGATGCTGATCACACTTTGAGGCCATCTATACTTTGAAGTTACTCTTTGCTTGGAACTTCTGTAGTTCAAGTACTGAAGTATTAAGTAAAAACTCAAATAAAGTAGTAAAAAAAAAATCTGTTTTGGTGCTGCCTTTTCTCATGCACCAACTTTCTGACTGAAATTTCTTCTATACTGTAGATTTTCTCTTCTTACTCAAGTCTCTTAAGCTGTACTAGGACTTAGCACTGTTTAAGACAAGTGCTTCCTCCTGAGTTAACTCCTAGAATCATGCGTTCACTGCAGAGATTAAGACTAAATTATAATAATGTTAAGGAATTTGTCCAAAAGCTTTTGTTTGACACTTAGTTCTTCATCTGCAGATGCAACAAGACCTCCTTTGACCTATCTCTGAGAAATTAGTCAGATCCACCCTTAACAGTGATTTGTGATACTTCACAACTTTGGTTACTGACAATAAATATTTTTTTGCATCTTCTAAATATTTTTCATATACATTATTTTAGTTTCACTGTGGTTTAGTAATTTACTGTGTTATCTCTTTAAGAGATTCATTTACATTCTTTGAAGTCTGTCTTTTCAGGCAAGTTATCTTTGAATTTCTTCAGATTTGCCTTCATGATAGCAGAACAACAAGATGGTCTTTATTTGACCTACAGTCTTCAAACCAATCACCATCACTTTATTGTGTTGCCTTCCTTTTTGCATTGAGTTAGAAAATTCTGGTGGCAGCATTCAGTAACATTAGTCGGTTTCATGCTTTGATTTCTAAAAGAGATGAAATCTCTTTGAGAAACAAGTTATAATTATTCATATTCTCCAAATCTAAGAGACTGTGGCATTCCTGGAGAGTGAGTATAACATTAACTGCTTTAAACTTAGCCAATCAACCTAATTTTGACTAAATTACCTATGGCATTCCATATCTGTCTGCCATGCTTACAATTTCATGTTCTGTACCAAGATGAAACTCATTTTTTTTAGAACTATAGTACTGCTCTACCAGTGACAGATAACTGATGGGCTTTCCTGCATTCTTTTAAACGAGGTCCTTTGAATAAAAACTCACAAAATAAGATTCAGACACATTCCCTTGTGGTTTGCATTCCAACTCTACAACTAGGTTCAGCACATTATTATTCAGAACATTTCATGTTAGATCTTTACTTGCCTAAAAGTTGTCCAGTGTAACTTTATTACTAACACCAAGAAATAATTTACCTTCTAAACTTTATGCAGTGTTACAATAATTTTTATGAGTAGTTACATTTTCAGCATCCCTAGAAATTATATTTTTTTCAGTGTTAAGATCAAAGAGATTTCATCTGGGGGGAAGAGGCCAGTTGCATTAGAAAATCTAGCTATTATCCAAGAAGAACAACATGCTTCTAATTTTAAATTCATTTTGATCTGCCTTCTATTGAGACCAACCCTATGCTCAAATCACTGACAATGACTGCCAAATTTTAACAGGGCCAAGAGTCATGGGACAGAGACTGAATGCTCTGGGAGGAAGGAAGGCAGGGAAGAAGGAAGATGGAAGGAGCAATGTGTCCTGTCCTTGCACTACTCAGAGGAGCTGGATTAGGTGTGCAGTTAATTTTGGGGGGATGCCAATGCCAGCATCAGATGCAGTCTCGCTTCCTCGTGTTGCTGGGTGCTGTAATACCTGCACAGCACTACCCCATCACAGCCAGCATAGTGGACTAGTGCCCAGCCACTTGCTCATGAGCTGCCTCAGTGCAACTACTTGGTGTTTGTAGATTGAACCTTGCTATTGACACCGTACAGAGAGGTGTATTTTTCCCAGATTTCACAAACCAGTTATCCTTGGTCTGTTCACAGCCTCAGAGGGAATTCCCATTACATCTTGGGTCACAGAATAGCAGCAGTACTGATAATAGTCATTATGGGCAGGATTAAAGGCCAGTGTGTGACCCCTCTGTTCTTTCTTCTTGTCTACTATCACCCAAACCACAGATTAAATTTTAGGTTAGGAAGAGCATCACATTGCCTCCACTCAGAAACAGAAATTACAGCAAATCACACTTTTTCAGTCAAAAGTATACCCTACTACAGTAAGCCCAGACCTCCTGTGAAGATGCAGGGAATATACGGCAGGGGAAGCACACAGCAACAATTGTGAGTGTTGCCTGTGTCTGCAAAGCAGGTTGGCTGTAATCAAGGAGAGACAGCACCCTCTGCTTGATCTGCTGCCAGAAACTACTGAAAACATTCAAGTGGCTCAGAGGCATCAGTAGTATTGGCCGATGCACTCAGATCAGCTAATCCTGAAAGGTGTCATTCCCAATGCCCTAAATCATCTTGAGCCATAGTAGAAATGAACAGCTGGGTGGCCATCATGCCAGAGGACTCTCCCTTCATCCCTGTTGCACCAACCCTTGACCTGGCCCTGCTGTTATGTAGCTGTACAGGAAATCAGCTTTGTGAACTGACCTGGGGGAAAAATTTACTTTTTGGTTTTCATTTTTTCCTTTCCAGCCAGATCTGTGTGCAGCCAGCAGGCTGCTCAGGTACATAGGCTCTTGTGAAAGCACAGCAGGGTAGGTGGGTGCACCAGGCTGTTTAATTTGGTGTTGCTGAATGCAAACCATTTTCTGAGTGAACCTGGCCCATTAGCTAGAAAATAAATGATAGTGTGGCAGATCCTCTTGGGATCAGAGAGAATACTTAGGTTTTTTAAAGCAAGAGACTCCTCTGAATATGCCAAGCTGTCCCACTCAGATGCATTATTGAAAAAAGCTGCTTTTTAACACTAGTTTCTGTTTTATCCTTTCTCTGAGCTTCACATACATTTTTGAAATATCCCATGATCTGGTTTCCATTTACAGTTTGTTCTTCACTGTTGAGAAGTGATTTTCAATAATCACCCAGCATCAAGGGATAACAGTGTGCTACAGCTAAAGCAGATCTAATCTCTGGCCTTTTCCTTCTGTGATTTTTAAAATAATTGGCATTTCTAGAACAGTATTGTAATCTGTGAAATGTATCATTTATTTAAATAAAAAGCCTCCTAGGTAATGTCCAGTTTCCTGAATAACCTCACATAAAAATACAGTGCAGTGGGAGAAAAGATATATCAAAAAGCAATCAACTGAAAGTTAAAGCTGTTCGTTTTATCCTGGAAAATAGTTTTCATATCTCTGGGATATTCACAGTTGTCAAACTGTATCTGAGGTTTCTGTATTCAGGGTACATGGTAACATGTCCTGTGAAGAGTTGTGTTTGTTCAACCTGGAGAAGAAAAGGCATCATGGAAACCTTTTAGCATCTTTCAGTACCTAAAGAGGCTACAAGAGAGTTGGAGAGGGACTTTTGACAGGGGCATGTAGTGATGGGACAATGGGTAATGGTTTTAAACTGACAATGGGTAGGTTTAAATTAGATGTTGGGAAGAAATTCTTTACTATGGGGATGGTGAGGCATTAGAAGGTTGCCAAGAGAAGCTGTGGATGCCCCGTCCCTGGAAACATTCAAGGCCAAGCTGGATGGGGCTCTGGACAAACTGTTCCAGTGGAAGGTGTTCCTGCCCATAGCGGGGGGGGGGGGGGGGCTGGCACTAGATGATCTATAAGGTCCCTTTGAACCCAAGTCATTCTATGATTCTATATATTGACTGTGTTCTGCAGCTGTATAAGCTAAGGCAGATGAAAAGTATCTCAGCTGGACTATAACCAGCCCAGAAATTCATACCAACAAGCCATGATATCTGTTAGCCTGACTCTTCGTTAAACTCAAGTCTGGCTCTGGGGGTCAATATCACAAGCTCTGTGGGGATGGAGTACCTAACATTTGAACTGGTGAGTGCAGAACCGTAGGTGAAGCTCAGTTAACTTGGAGAAGTCCTTCCCTCACCATCCCACAGGGCTGGGTCAGCTGTCAGTCTCCCAGACTCGTGTGTTTTTCTTCAGCTGATTTTTAGAGCATTTTGTTGGTATTCTGGTGGTACTTTTTCTGACCAGGAGTTTTTACTAGTCAACGACATTTATTAGCATAATTACATCTTTTAGCAGCAGATTTAAGACATGCCACACATACCGTTTACATATACTGTGCACATACCTATGCACGCATACACATCAGTGTAATAACGTAATGGGCACTGCAGAATGGACTGAGGTGCAGAAATTCCTGAGCCTTCTAGTGCAGACTGGCCATGCAGAGAGGGGAGGTTTGGGTACTAAATCTGAGCAGCTGAGTGAGGTATAGCCTGGTAGAGGAGCTCATTAGAGGAAGCAGCACCACACCAGCACAGCTATATTCAGGAGATCTCTGCACTGACGTAATTATATTACTTCTCATTCCAAATTGCCTCAGTGTCTGCTAACTCAGCATCTCTGTACTGTCCATTACAGACATGGCCTTCCCACAAACTCTTGGAATTGTGGTGCTTTTTGCAGTATCACTAGTGGAAAAAAAATATATTTGTTAAAAAAGTGTCTGTGACTGTTGTTGATAGAACAGCACTTAGCATAATGCCTTCCTCGACTGGCAATCTCAAGTGCAGAATCTGAGAGTGGAGGTAGGCAGTGATGAAGATGCAGAAATCCTTCATCTCTTTTCCGAACTCCAAAAACAAAGGGAAAATGGGAGCAAAACGTATTCAGTAAAAAGAAAATCAACAAGATGAAGCACTGAGTTATCACTTTGTAATAGTGACAGCAAAATATTCTTCCTTCCCTTACCTCAAGAAGTATGGAAATAAAGCATTATGGAGAGAGAAATCCAGCAGGACTGAGAGAAAGGGTGGAAAATTCCCAGCGTAGTGCATGATTATCCTGTGGGCTCCTGGCATATAGGGCATCTATGTGTCTCCCAGGTGAGCTTCTTATCCTCTGCAGTTTCCCCAGCTCCCTGCAGCAACCCAGTCAAGCAGAAAAGTTCATCCATAAGACTTTTATAGGTCACCTGGTGCTAGGGCTGCTGAATCCAAATGGCCTTAGTGCTGATGGAGAGAAATAAATATGGGTAGGTTCTGCAGGAAAGAATAAAAGGAGATGTCCCATGTGTGGGCATCTCATCATCATACATTTGCAGAAAGGATGGTTCTTTGTGGGCAGGCGTACCCTAAAATGATAGAACATTGACCACAAGTAGGAAACAGAGGCAAATTTAGATAAAATCCAAGCATTCATAAAAAGGGGCAGCCAGGCCAAAAGTATATCTGTTTCTAAAGGAGATCTAAAAATTGAAGGGGAAACTGTACTGTGGAAGAGAGCCCTAAGAGGCATAATACAAACCTTGACATCAAAAGCATTGGAAAGACATAAAAACATGCTAGATAAATAAGGTGTATTAAGAATTAACATAAGAATCATTTGCTTAGGACTGAAATGGATAGAATTCCATAGCTAAACAGAAAATTATAGTATTGTTATAGTACCTCCACTCACCTGCTTCTTGTATTTTCTACCTTAGACATCTACTGTAGCCATGGTGCCCGTGAGTCTGCAGGTTTGGAGCTGGATGGACATTCAGGTTATGGCAGCACAGCTCTCTTCTGGTTATGACTTTTTGGGATTTCAGACACGACTAATGAGAAAAAAAAAAACAGATCGTGAACTATATTCCAAAAGAAACTATGTATCACTGGTTCTTCATAAAACGTACTCAGGCTGCAGAAGTACAGAACCTATCAATTATGAATGAATAGATTGCAGTTCCATTTTTTACTATAAAAATCCGTGCTCTGTAAGTATGCATAAAATAGCAATAAATAAAGGAAGCCTGGGAAAGGCAATCCCCAAGCTAAAGAAATATAAAGGAGCTAGCAATAGGGAAAGTCCTTCCCTGGATATTTTTAACAAGAGACTGGACATCCTATTTTGTAATACCCTGAGGAGATTGACCTAGTCACTTCTGTGAGACAGGGTAAGTCATTCAGTGGTCATTTTCCACTTCAGATCCTCACAATTCTATTAAACCAGAGTATTAATGGTTACCTTTAGGGGTATGATGATGGATGAAATACCTCTTGTCATGTGTGCTCCTCTTTGATAAGACTTCTGGCGTGTCATTTCCCGGGGAGTTCACAATAGGCGCATTGAAATAGATTACCTATGGAGAGCGTACAAACAGTGTGGACAATTACTTTAAGGAAAAAGGTTACAGTTTAACATTTATGTCAGTATTAGGTAGAGATTATCCACAGGCAGCACAGCTGAAATGAGCCTTCAGGGAGATCTTAATCAAAGAGGTGGCACAAATCTTGTGACTCAATTTGTAGTCAAAAGAGTGAGTTAGGAAACCAAAAGGTCTGTATATGCTCTGCTGGCAAACTGTCTGGTCAAGACTGGCATGGAAAGAAAAGCAAAGACAGCTGGGGGGAGATAAATAAGAACAGAACTCCACAGGCTTTGAAAGATACTTGAATGTAATGAGTTAAGGGAGAAACTCAAGGGAACGAGTGACACAATTAAAGCAATAAAAAAAAAAAAGTGATACTAGCAGATGCATTTCTCAGACTTGTAGGATAAAATGAGAGGTCAGAGAAGAGGATACTTCAGCAGTTAGGAGCTCACGTAGAAACTTAACTCTAGAAATAGGTAAAGACGGTGAATTTCAATAAGTCTAGGAAGACAGGTAAAATGACTCTAAAAGAAAGATCAGTTACAAGCTCTCTTTAAAATGATGGAATAATGTGCCCCAAAATTTTTACTTGAAAATTATTTTTTTTGGTCTACATATTGCAGCATTATTCTGAAAAATAATTAGATTCTGGAATTCTGATTGCAATAATCACACCTACCTACTGAGATCAAGTAAGTTTAGGTGGACATGGAAGACGAAATGCACATAATGATGTTTACAGAGACTAAGGAAGATCTCAGGGCATTCATGGATAATTTTAGTAAAGATGGTGATTCAAATGAAGCCCTGGTTAAATAATCTGAACTGAAACTCTGTATTGCTGTTGTATTCCTAAGATGTGGAAGGATAGGGCTGTTTGTTTTCCCATAAGACCTGTGAACCTCTTTTCCTAGTATTCAATTTTAAAATTAAAATAATGCAAAAATATGACTTCTAATGTGCCAGCATAGCTTTTCCTTACAACTCTCCAAATTCTATTAGTTCTGCTCCATGGCAAGAGTAAGCAAAAAGCTGATGAGTTGATGGCATAATGCACTATCACTGCCAGATTGTCATAGCTGTACTGCAGTAAAAGAAAATCACAGTCAGTGATTTATGAGGTTACCAGTCTTTTCAATTTACACTGATTACAAAAAAATAAAGAATAATAATAATAAAAAAAAAAACCAGTAAAAAGACACCCTCAAAAATGGCTTTAATTGTATAGTGTATTCCACATAAAGACAAAAATATATGTTAACTCAGCAAGCAGTATCACTGTGGGGGTTTAGTTACCAACCTTTTTTTCTTCATTATGTTTTCCTTAGCATCTTTTCATCTGATACCATTATACTTTGGGCATTTCTATAACTATGGAACCACTTTTATGGTAGTTATAGCTCCTGCTTTCTTTGCTAAAAAGAAACAGATGCTTATCACTCAGACCAAGGCAGCTGAAGAAAAATGCATCTATTATGAATGATATAAAAGGAATACTAGTTTCACTTTGAAAGCTCCACCTTGTTTTCTTTCCACTAGTACAAGTTACTTTGTTATTTACATTATAAATGAAGACTGTTTGGTAGTTTTTGACTAGTGGCTCCTTTGTTTTGTTACTTATTGTACTCAGGGAGGAAAATGTTAATATATGGACAGAGCAGGCAGATCTGAGGGTCAAAGAACCTTTAGTTGTGATGTAAATCACAGCTAAATAGCGGTGGAATAAAGAAGTTATGTTAAACTCTGAGTAAATTCTGTTTTTTAATAGGTTCTGTAAACGAGTTGTAGAAGGTACAATATATGTGGGAAGAGAACAGCAGGAGTGGTGAGTTAACAGGAGCAGAGAAAGAAGCAAGCGAAAGACAGATGTGTAGCTAGTCACCTCAAGGACTTTTCCAAGTATATTCTGCAGGGCTTGTCTGAATTATAACTAAGCTATTAATCCATACCTAATCACCAAGAGACATAAGTCTGAGTCCTCCTCAAATGGTGAACTTCTGTTTACTTCATACTCTATAAAGATTTACTATATATTGATGGGCATGAAATAGTAAACATATTATTTAATGTGTTGTCTGCTTCCTCAGATTCTGTGAATTCATAGTTTCTTACAGTTCCCACCTACATTTTCCCTACATTTATGAATCTCATTATATACAGTTATTCAGTCTCTAAATCTTATATAGGAAGTGAAGGCATATGGAAATGTGTCCCATTTGGAAGGGCTATGCTCTTGGAAAGGAAGAAAATCAAGGTCAATTCTACTTTAATCTCTTCTCTAAGAGCATTAACTAATGTTTATCCAGCACTTTTATCCAGTATGATTTTAAAGTTGCGCTCATATTTGTACTTTATTTGACTTACAAAGAGCTAAGTAATCACTGTTACAATGAGATAGCCCTTCACTTCTTATCTCTTTTCTTCTTTTTCTCTTCCACTGAGAAAAGAGGAGAATTAGGGTAGATATTGTTGCTTCACTTGAAATTGTTGATCTTTTCCTCAGAAAAGAAGAGGGTGTCTTTCCCTTTTTATGGAATAAGTTTAGACAAACATGAAAGAGTAAGGAAAATTAGAAAATACTTTCCTACCTCCCCCGCCATTTTTCATATTGAACTATGTATTTACATAGTTCAAGAGCTGCTTAGATATCACAGAGATTATAACTGCATAGTTCAATCTTTATTATGAGCAGACAAGTATTTTTGCAGTACATTTCTTGTTAAGGGCTGACTTTTTAAATTGAATGCTCAGAAAGCCTATACTACTGAGTAGCTTTTTTTTTTTTTTTTTTTTTTTTTTTTTTTTTTTTTTTTTTTTTTTTTTTTTTTTTTTTTTTTTTTTTTTTTTTTTTTTTTTTTTTTTTTTTTTTTTTTTTTTTTTTTTTTTTTTTTTTTTTTTTTTTTTTTTTTTTTTTTTTTTTTTTTTTTTTTTTTTTTTTTTGTAGCTTGTACAGCCCAAAAGATTTTGTAGGAGATGGAAATACATGTAAGCAATGAATATTTTTCCCATTACTGCTAGAAAACTTTTTTTTTTTTTAATGTATAAAGCAGCATTTTCAGTGGCTAGGATCTTCTGATGAACTCCTTACAATCAAGCTGTCATTTTTATCTTGGTTTAATGAATTGTCAGGAAAGACTTTAAGAAGTTTTTTGAAAGTCTAGAAGTTTGGTCTGTGCTTAACAAGAATAACACAATTTCTTTATTTCATCAACTTTTCTTTTTCATCATCCATCTCCTGGAACACTACAAAAGATTAACTAAAAAGCACTCCTGGCACATGGAACCGTCATAACACCTCCCACGCTGGCTTTTGGATATGCTGCTTCCATTGTCTCATATCAGTTCTCTCTTTTGTGTTCTTGGTATCTTACCAAGTGCTGAAGGTAGATAAATGCCCAAAGCAATATTTCTGCAAAATGTTCTGTATTTTGAGCTTTGTGTTTTGGACTGTTAGTAGCTCCCTCCAGTGTCATTCATAAATGTGGAGGTTGTTGTAGCATGTCTGAGCTAAAAGGAAACCTTTTCATTCCATTCTTAGGAATATCATCTGTACTCAGAACGGTCAAAGTGTTTTTAGTTTAAAGCTTCAGCCATGGGTATAATTAGCCATCATGTGCTATGGACTAGAAAGCTAGTACATTGCATTCAAGAGCTCTAATTATTTACTTGTATCTTCTCTACTTTATTACTTCTGGAAAAAGTAATTCTTCCAGATGCTCCTGGGAAAATGGGCACATGCAGTAAACAACAGTTTTAAGTCTAGCCTTGGCCTGGTCAATATCTTTAAATCTTATGGCACTCAACTAATAATCTAAGAAGATAGTAATGTCTTAGGATAATTACTTCTAAGCTATAAGACAATTAGAAAATTTACTTTTCTGTTATTTGCCAAAAGAACAAATGAATTTCCTTGTTACTTACAATAAAATTGCTGATGTCTTCAAACTGTCCTTGTGTGTAACTAGGTATCTTCTTAATAGAGGTTAGTTGAAATGACACAGAATAAAAAAAAAAAGAAATCAGAACCAAAATAACAAAAATATCAAGAATAATTCATTTCCAAAATCTGTGAGTCAACTGTGATGGAAGGAGGCGTATGTGGAACATGAAGGACTGTTAAGGTCGAAGGGCTGAAGAATAACATAGAGGAGACAGAGAAGGTACATCTGGATAAATAAAGAGACAGTTTGAGCCATCTGGAGTAAAAAGCTTCTAAGATGAGCAGAATGTCTTCTAATAAGTGAAATAAACTTGGTGTTAAGGAAAAAAATGGAAGGAAATGAGATAGTTTTGATAGTAAAGGACAGTTGAAAGAGAGATTAAGGGACTTCTATAATTGGAGAGAAGAAAGGAAAACATACTTCCCCTTTAGTCTAAGTTGAGTATGTTGTGCTATAATTGCTTTTTCTTAGTCACCTGAAGCTGTGTTAATGTTAGAAAGCACTGTAACTTTGTGGGACAAGTCCTTTTGAAATCAGAATCCCACAAAAGAATGTACCAACTTTTCCCTGGATGCCGTGGCAGTATTTGAAGGTTGTATTCTGAGTTCCCCAGAACATACGCTAAAGTAAGAACATTATTGTGACTGTCAGTAGAAGGCTGATCAGAGAAGACTGATCTAAGTTTGATTCAGAATGAGTATGGAAAGTTACTGCTTTTATTTTACTTTAGAAACAACAGATGGACTCATCGTATGCCTGTTAGTGCTGATTGTATTGTGGGAGGACTAGTCTCCTTGTGGTTGCTCTGTTTTGTGACACTGCTGGACAAGTCATCTCTCAGGAGGTCTTTTGGGGTATTTGGAGCTCAGGGCCTGGGGCTCCTTGGTGCATATGTAAACCTAGCTAAGAATGAAGCTGTTTCCAAATTTCTAAGCCCAGCCTGCACTCCAGACAGTATATAAAACCATCAAGTTGGTTCATCTTGGTTCTACCCCTCCAGGTAGAACTGACAGCACAATTGCACCCATGTGACCTTGTGCATACTTCCAGTGTTGAATTTGAAGACCCCATTTTGACAATTCTTTGATACCAAAATCTTTGCTGAGAACACTGAACAGAGTTGTCTTTTGAAGATACACTTAGAAAGACATTTATTGTCTCCTCCATTATACCTTTACCCATCAGTGTGATTTTCTATATCAAGGAACCTAGAAAAAAATAACTGCTGTGATGATGGGATTTGTGGATGCACATAGCTAACTAGTTGACTGTATTTTATACTCTTCATCTGTTTTTTATTCATGAGACAGTACTTCCCAGAATAGCTCCAACTTTGGTTTCAAAGGATGAAAGAATTTCATGAGAATGTCTATTCACTCTCCAAACCCTCACAATAAATCAGAATACTTTCTTCAGTCTCTGAATCTTCATAGAGTCCACATGATTTATTTATCTGGGACTGCAAGGTTTCAGCTCCCTAAAAGACATTCTATTTTGTTTGTGGTCCATAAAATGCTTCTACAGGTTCATTTAACACTAAGTAAAAGCATGTCCTTCAGAGGTTGACAAGACTTCAAAGACAAGAACTTTTTTTTTAATTGATAACTCTCTTTCATCATTAAACCATGCTTCAGTGTGTATGTCAAAAAGTTGCCTATGAGGAGAAGAGTCAGAGGCATGGAACTAGGAAATAAGAGACTGTGGAAGGTCCATGATGTATATTAAGCAATGAGTTCAGTGGAACCAAAGGCAGACAGTAGGGAGTGTTAGCTGAATCAGTGCAGTTGAACTCTTTTGTTACCACTTCAACTAAAATGAAATAGTAGTTCTCAGTCTTTTCCCTCTGACAAAAGTCAGAATGGGATGGATTATCTGACATTGTTCTCTAAGTCAAGGAGATCCTTCCCAAATTCTCATCCTCTGAGAGTGCTTTCTTTTCTTCTCTCTTCAGGAGGCATCTTCATACATAAGAAGTTGTCTGCTACTTTTGTTGTCCAAAGATCATATGTCCAAACAACTTTTCATGACTCTATGGATCAGAAACCTCTCAGATTACTAGTAATATTCTACCTCTGTCATAAGCATCTGAGAATTCAGGACCTGAGTTATGATGCGTTTTACCTGTGGTCCCATGCAGCAAAAATAAAATGTACAGGTAGTGTATATTGGAATGTGACCCTTCAGTCACTGAAACTCCTTTAGTTTTGAGTGAGTTCAGAACCTTTATGCTGCCTTAACAGAAATATCAGGAGTCTGTAGAGGAATGTGTTGTAGTGCCCACAAAAGGCTGATTGGGACTTCCACAAGAAAGAAAACAGGGGTATCCGTAATCTACTCTTACCATCAATGCTTTTCCTCTGTACTTAGGCTAGCAAAAGGAGGGTAATGTTGAGAAAGATTAACGGGGTTTAGTGATAGCAAGAAAACGATGGAAGAAAAATTCTAGCCTTCAGGAGACTGAGAAAGGGCAACTTAGACCAGAACCTGAGAAGAGCACAAGCTGGTGAACTGGACAGGGATAGTAGACTGACAGCTCTGACAGAGAAAGACAAGAACCCAGAGAATTGAGAGCCTCTGAGAAAAAACTCCTGTGTAGAGTCTTGATTATTTATTGACACAGCAGGTAACTGTGATTGCTTGTAGAAAAGCATTTGTCTTCATCACTCTCCCAGCTGATACACACTGTCCAAGTGGCAGGCAATAGTGGTACAGCTCTAATAGCTTTTAACTGTGATGATGAACTGGGGAGGAGAAGTTCGGTAATTTGTGATGTCATTTTTCCTTTTAAAAATTTTTAAAAGCTGATGCTGTGAGAAGGTGGAGCAGAACCATGCCAGAAAGATTGGTATTATGCATTTAGATAGAAGTACCAAAATGATGCTGAGCAAAGAAACTTGATTTTGACAATTTATCATCTAAGTACTTAAACTTCTGAACTTGCAGCAACTGAAACAAGAGTACTTGCCTCTACTGAATTTCTCTGTATAGCTTGGCATTGCTGCAATGACTTGGGACTGAGGAGGTTCAGATCTGATCTCACTGGTAGATTGATGCAGAGAAGAATCTTAGACTTTTGTATCTGCTTGCTGTCAAAATCTTATACTTCTAAGTGGTTCTGTTTTTCATAGACTTACTCTTGGGGATTTTTGTTTTTTAGTAATTGATGTGTCTCCAGATCACAATCAGAATCTTAATCCTGAAATTTCCACCTGTTTTTAAGGAAAATTCAGACCTGTGTCAAAACTATGCCCTGTGTCTCTACATGTTATGGGAGAGACAGAGAATGCCATGGTCCATCTAAAGTCTAGAGTTGGTTTGTTTGACCAGAATCCCCATAAGACCCAGAATTTTCTCTGTTGTTCTTGCCATTCAATTTTCTCTCTTTCTTTTTATTTCTCTCTGTCTGCAGCACAGGTTTGTAATACACTGTTCAATTTCTTGATGTGTCTAGCAATCTTTTCTGCTTTTCTATTCCTCTCAGAATGCACTTTCCTTGATCCTTGTGCATCACTAATTACAAACCCTCTCTATACCAACCATGTAGGTTGGAATGGTTTGCAGGATTTTTTCTGGAGAGATGAAGATAAATGTCTTTCAAGGGTGTGTAACAAGATGGAGAATAAGCTGAGTTTCAAGACGTTGTCACAGGGATGTGATTTAAAGATTAGTGTTCTCCTTTACAAATAAAACCAGGAATTTCCTTATGCTTTCAAGGACAGAGAGGATCCTGCTTCATCACTGGTGTGAGACTTTGTGATACCAGCTGGGATCTTTGTATGCTTTGCCATACAACTGGGCACCCAGGGAAATTTCTGAGGGTGAATGGTTTCATGTATGCTGGAATACACATCAGGGAATATTTACTTTTTCACTATACTCGTGATATGAGCAGATGCTAAGAGGTTAGTATACTAATGAACAAATAGAAGTGGCCAGCAACCATTTTCTGGCCCTGACCGTCTGCCACAACATGATTTGCATCACTCTGTCCCCAGCCTGTAGTGTTGCAGGGGGTTGTTTTGGCCAAAGTGCATGACCCGGTGATTGGCCTTGCACCTCATCCCCTTGCTCCATAACCTTGCAAGGCACTGAGGTCAGGCTGACAGGCCTGCAGTTTCCCAGGTTCTCCTTGCAGCCCTTTTTGTGGATCGGTGTGACATTCACCAGCTTCCAATCATCTGGGACCTCCCCAGAGAGCCAGGACTGTTGGTAAATGATGGAGAACAGCTTGGCAAACTCTTCTGCCAGCTCCCTCATCACCCTAGGATGGTCCCATCTGGTCCCATGGACTTGTGAGGATCCAAGTGGCTCAGCAGGTCACTAACTTACAGGGGGGCTATTCAGCCTCCTGTCTCTGTCTACCAGCCCAGGAAGTCAGCTATCCTGAGGGCAACCTATCTTCTTGTTGCAAACCAAGGAAAAGAAGGTGTTAAGTACCTCAGTCTTATCCTTGTCTTTGGTAACTGTGTTCCCCTCCATGTCTAACAAAGAATGGAGGTTTTCCTTGCCCCTCCTTTTGCTACTGATGTATTTGTAAAAATTCTTTTTGTTGTCCTTAGCAGAAGTGGTCAGATTAAGTTCAAATTGTGCTTTTGCCTCTCTAATTTTCTTTCTACATGACCTAACTGCATTCCTAAACACTTCATAAGTTGCCTGTTCTTTTTTCCAAAGGCTCTCTTTTTTCCCCTAATTTCCTGCAAAATCTTCCTGTTCAGCCAGGCCTGTTGTCTTCCCCACCGGCTCACCTTTTGGCACATAAGGACAGCCTGCTCCTGCACCTTCAAGATTTCTTTCTTCAAGTATGTCCATGCTTCCTTTGTTTTTAAGGGCTGTTTCACAAGTTACTCTCTGAACCAACCTCCCAAATAGGCCAGAGTCTGCCCTCCAGAAGTCCAGGGTAGAGGTTTTGTTGGAGCCTTTCCTTACTTCACTGAGTATTTCATGGTCAGTGTGCCCCAGATGGCCTCCAACCACCACACCTCCCACCAACCCTTCTCTGTTTGTAAAGAACAGGTCTAATGGGACTCTAACCCTGGTAAGTTCATTTATCAGGTGGACCTTGTACACATGATACAGAAACTACTTACAGGTCTCATATTAGTGATACTGTCTGTGATCCACTGGTAGGGATGCAGGTGGTCTGAAACAATTTTTTTGGGATTCTTTTAGTACAAGTCAACAACTAAATCTTTCAAATTTACCAGAGTAATATCAGTCACTAATCCTCTGGAGTTCAGTCTTTGTTGTTTTGTATGTTTTGACTTTCCCGTGTTGCTATTTCCACCAGACTGATGGAGAATAAAGGATGGGAACAAGATTTAAATGGGAGAGTCTCAGACGTTCTGAGTTACATATGGGTTTATTCTCAGGTGCAGACAAAACTATTTCTCTGGATCACATTTAATATTGTCATGGTTTAATCCTGGTGGGCAGTTGAGCTCCACAGCTGCTTGTTCTTTCTCCTTGGGTGGGATGGGGGAAAGAATCAGAAGGGTAAAAGTGAGAAAACTCATGGGTTGAGGTAAAGACAGTTTAATAGGGAAAGCAAAGGGTGCTTTTCAAGCAAAGTAGAACAAGGAATGCATTCACCACTTCTGATGAGCAGGCATGTGTTCAGCCACCTCTAGGACAGCACAGCTTCGTAATGTGTAAGCAACTTGGGACCAAATGCTGTCACTCTGAATGTCTCCCACTTCCTTTTTCTTCCATTGCTGAGCATGGTGCCATATGGCCAAAAATATCCCTGTGGTCAGCTGGAGTCAACTGTTCTGCCTGTGTCCCCTCTCAACTCCTTGTGCATCCCCAGCCTCCTCACTGGTGGGATGGAGTGAGGAGCAGAAAAGGCCTTGGTTCTTTCTAAGCCCTGCTCAGCAACAGCAAAAGCATTCCTGTGTTATCAACACTGTTTCAAGTAAAAATCCCAAACACATCCCCATATAAACTACAATGGAGAAATTTCGCTCTATGCCAGCCAAAGCCAGTACAAGTATGCAGATGCTGAATTTTTTTCCCAGAGTAGCAAAACCCTATTAGACTATGTTCATTTACTTTTTATTTGAATTTTTATTTTTCTTTAATATATAAAGTTAGGATCACATTTAATTTTTAAATGGATAACCTTAACTATCGAAAGAACCATTTGTGCATTACAATAGTAAACATCTCAGTATAATTTCCTAAGCATGGAATCTAAGTGGTTTTCAAGCTGAAATCAATAAAGGTTTAAGAGGAAAATCCTTTCTCTCTCAGCAGAAGGGCTGGTAATTTTCCCTGAAGAGCTCCTTCAGTCAGATATCCTCAAACAGAGAGTGTTTGTCCTGCTATTGCCTTTGGTGGTTGTGTGGTTTTCACCTTAGCTTACTCGGAGCTGTGTTAGGAGTCAAGAGGAGAGTCAGTGTTCAGAGTGACAGGTTTTCAATTTCTGGTAACAAAATCAATATAAGAGACTTTGTCAACCAACCACTGATGTGCTGATGTGGATGGAGAAGATAGTTTGCCTCTGATATTTTGAATGTTAAAGAGTGGCCGAAAGCTGTTTTGACTCAATAATCAGTGGCTGACATGAAGGACAACTGTGACTTGTGCAGTGCCTTTCAGATGGCTGAAAGCTGTCTTGGCCAAATTTTCTGCTTGTGTAAAAGGCAGAAGTGTTGCTAAAATCAATAGAATAGCTTCATTTCACATTAGCAAACAGATTCTATCCTACGCAGTATCTTCCTTCTTCTGGTTGCTGGGAATATTCTTTCTCCCTGTTCGTGTCACAAAGGTAGAGGGACATAGACCAGCAGACTGAACTGGCGATTGTGTTGGCAGTGGAAAAGGGGAAAGTTCTTACGTGGAATGTATACTTTTCAGGGACTCATCAGCCCTGTGATGGCCAAGAAATGCTTGATTTTGCAAATCTTTTTGGGTGGTTGGGTCCCTGTTTAAGTCAGTGGATTGTAGCCAACAGTAATTATATTTTCTATGTGCAGAATCTCCTATCTGAAATCCTCTGACACCTACTGAAGTTATCTCATAACAAATATTATACAATACAATCCACAACAAACACTCTAACAAATAACATCAATAACGTTTATGTTTGGAAGACAGTAATGGAGAACTGAATCTTAAATACAGAAATTAAGGGAACTGCTGGTGGGTGGGACAGATATTTGGGTATGAGATTGCTTTTCTTTCTGTGTTGGAAGTAGGCAGTAAGAATCAGTGTATGTTGAAATCTGTAGGCTGAACAGTCAAGGCTGGTGAATGAGAATGTTTCTGGGGGTGGCAGTGATGCAGTGGCATTCAGAAGAAACGTTACCATGGTATTCACAGACTGATGTGAACATATAAGACATGTAGAAGAAAGAAAGCTCTAAAACCAGTGCCAGGATATGGACAGAAAAAGCAAGAGGATGCTGAAATCTCTCAGTGGCGTTCTGCCATTGCGTGTTAGCAGTTTTCTTTTCCTTCACCGCAACTTCTGTGTAACCCACTCTTTGGCAGTGGCACTCAACCATTTCCAATTTTTTTTAGTTATATCTTCAATAAAAATTGTTACTCAAAATTATAATTTTTTTAGTATGAACTTCAATAGTCAACTTTTAGTCATTACTATGGTAATATGTGTTCATTTCTATAGATCAGGACACTCACATACTGTATTGCATCAAGGTATGATTTTATGTGCACCTCCAAGGCAGTTTTGGATGATGATGCAGTAGGATACTGTATCTTGTAGGATGATAATGATGTTGTAGGATACAATACCAGGAGTGCTGCAACCAGGATGGGCAAACAGGTCATGGCACAGCTATTTGCATAGGAGGATATGCAGGATGGATGTGTCTTCAAAGGAGACTTCAAAGTCTTTTCCTGGCCAAGTGGAAAGACTTGAAGTCTATATAACCCAGCAACTGGTTATCATTCTGTGACCACTTGCACAGGCCAAGTGTGCTCATCCTACCTACCTCTCAATCCAGAATGGTGGGCATTCCTCTGAGAAGAAAGGCTACAAGTTTGGGGGGTCTGTACCATCCACTGCGGTGGAAGCTGATACCTTCACTGAAGTGGAGATGCTGAAGAGAGAGGATGCAGTGCAGGCCTCAGACTGCAGGAAGTACCTGGACCTTTCTTCTGGTGCAGGGACAGGCAGTTGACCTGCTTGCACAAGATGTGCCCCAGTGGAGAACTGGGGCTGGACCACCACTGATAAAAGCAGGAGCAGTCTGAGGAGTATCAGGAGGATTACAAACCCTGTGAACAGTGATAAAGGACCCTAAAAAAACAATGCTCATTCTGACCCATCAATGTGCACTCACAGCCCAGAAAGCCAACCATACCCTGAGTTACATCAGAAGTAATTTGACCAGCAGGTTGAGGAAGGTGATTCTGCCCATCTGCTCCACTCTCAGGAGACTCCACTTAGAGTACTGTGTTCCCATCTGGGGCCCTACCATAGACTTGTTTGAGCAAGTCTTAAGGAGGTTGTGAAGATGATCAGAGCACTGGACCACCTCTCCTGTGAAGATAGACTGAGAGACTTGGTTTTTTTCAACCTGGAGAAGACTCCAGGGAAATCTCATAGCACCTTCCAGTACCTTAATAGGATTACAAGAGTGCCTCATCCCTAGAAATGTTCAAGGTCAGGCTGAATGGAGATGTGAGCAAGCTGGTCTAGTGGAAGGTGTTTCTGCCCATGGCAAGGGGATTGGGACTAGATGATCCTTAGGGTCCCTTCAAATTGAAACCATTCTATGATTCTGTGATCGTGTTTTTTCCAGGAAGATACTAAGCTGAAACCTCTTGCTCAGTCTGCTTCTTTAGAGCTGAAGAAGAAAATATACTACTTGCTTTTTTTGAGTATGTCTCCTATTAATTACTGGAAATGTCCCATGACAAGTACTGTGCCTTTATCGCATGCTGGTACCTGTGTATTCAACACCTGATACAAGGGGTCGTGTTCTGTTGTTGGGAACTGTAGTTGCTGCAGGCATACGAATAACCAGCGCTGTTGGTTATAATGATCATAATAATGTTTCTGGAGTTCTTGGGGAAAAATAGGGAATATATTTTTTTGTCCCAGATAATATTCCCATCCTAATTAAAACATTTATTAATGTCTAGGTTTGGGTGCTAGCTGTTAATGAGTACAGTGTAACTAAGAATCCCTCATAAATATGTAAAGCACATTGGGTTACTCCAAGTGTGTCTAGAGCTATAAAAATCATATTTTCTTACTGGCAGTACTAAAATGTAACGTGTTCATAAATCTGCTTATATGAAAAATATGCGGAAACTAATAAACATTTTTGATTTGTGAAATTTAGACCTACCATCTCTGAAGGCACCAATTAAATTGTGATATGATATCTGTGTTATCACAAACTACAGGTGTATCACTCATTCTAATAAAATTATTGAAAGTGCATTAAAAATAAGAATAAAATATCCTGACAAATATGCCAGAGCATGTTTTTCCCATACATCAGACTTTTATATTTCAATGCGAAGGTGTATCTCACCATAGTTACAAGTAAGTCACACCTTTTTTTTTGCAGAAGTCATAGAATTTGCATCTCAGATAGTAATCATTTGTATCTGAAAGTTTTTATCAAGAGAAATAATTTCTGAGGGTGTAAAATCATTTGAGATCTCATATTTATTAGACTGATGCATCTTCAAATCTCTAGTTTTGATAAACAAGTTTACACAAGTATGGAGCATGTGAATTTCTGTGGTATTTTTAGTGACTGTAATGATCTTTGATAAAACTTGTCCTACAATACCATCATTGTTATATATAATTCATCTGATAACCCTTTATCTGGCAGTGAAAAAAGATCCTTAAAAAGACTGAATAAGCATTTAAACAACTTTCTAGCCTAAATATGTGTAACACTGCTCAATTATATAAAGTATTTAACTGCTATACGGATTATAAAATCTTTTCTCAAGACTGGGGAAAACATAATTTTAGCTGATAAATGCTGTATTCCCTCAGGGATTCAGGCATTCTATTTACAGAAGTTTCCTACTGCCCCATAAGAGTTGCATCACAAAGCTAGACTATATATGAAAAACAGCCCAAAGCGATTGCATGTTGAGATTAAATATTTCGATGTTGACCACTAGAAAAGGGATACTATTTTGGATAGTCACAGCCTAACTATAGTCTTGTCCCATTTACAGGACAAATACAGGATATTTGTCCCGCTGTTAAGATGACTCAGATGAATTAGGAGATCTTCCCGATTAGACAAACAAGCAAACAAACAAAAAACCCGAACAAACAAACAAACCGAACAATTCCCCCCAAAACAAACAAACAAACAAACAAACAAAAACCAACCAAACAAAAAAACAACCAACAAAAAAACCCCAGAGAAGTCATAGGGCCAAGACCGTGGCTGTTCCTTAAAGGGCATAAAAATAGTTTCAGCTAGTTAAATTTGATCTTATGTGCTGGAAGAAACTAAGATAGATTTTGATGTAAATGTAATGGGAGTGTCCTCTGCTGGTCATTTGGCCCGGGTGGGAGCTTCTCTGAAGATGAGAAACATTAATGAGGAAGAAGCAGCAGCTTATGCATAAATTAAACCAATTTTCTCCTCTTGCCTTTATGATACTGAAGTCCCTAGGCACCTAATGGCCTTTCCCTTCCTGGCCTCCAATTATATATATATATATATATATAATTACAATGATAAAGATAAGGCAATTTAATTAGTTAATGTTTATAAATCCCTTTCAAGATGAAAAGAGCTCTGTAAGGGGCATGCATTATTAATTGATATCAATATTTGCTCAGAAATTGAAGTTGAAATTGGTGACATCATTTGTGTGCATAAATGAGCTTTTTCTTAGTTTAATATATTTGTTAATTGGCTTTGCAAAGTTTTTTGCTGTTTTGGTTTACAAGTTCTTTAGAAGTTTCAACTTTATCAGCTGGCAGTGAGTAAATTAATATGTTATTAATGTACCACAGGTAGTCTGAAGGTATTGGGTAAGAACAGGGTCATGGTATCTGGTCTAACTTAAGGGAACTCTGTAGCATTTCCAATATGGAAAATGGTAGAAATTTAGGTGAAAGAGTAGCAATTCAGTACCCAGTACCCAATTCAGGAAACTGGATGGGGAGGGGAGGGGAGTGGAATAGAAAATTCTTTCCTCAAAGGGGTTAAGAGTAGATGTCTCCATTGTTTCCCGAACTAAATTAAGGACCTTGGATGAAGCCGGTGAGAATCTTTTTGAAAGAGTTCAGGATTATAAATTGTTCTCAGGAACAACTTTCATCTGCCATAAATATGTGTTGCCTTAAGTAATGACCTTTGTGATTGCATCTTTTTTTCTCATTCTTCATATCATTGAGTAGTTTCTCCTGTGCAGTGCATTAGGAATTAATCTGAGTCCCAAATAACTTTGATGACTTCCATTTTGTACCCACCTGATTCACCTCCTTAGCATCAATTTCAAGAAGCATCAATTCACAAATGCCCAGTGGTATGTGGCACATTGGTCTGCTCCACCTGGAGGATTTGCTTTTTTTTTTCTTGCATTTATACATTTAAAATTGGTATATATGGATGTCTTCCATGGGTTTGTTGCCATTTCTGGAATTGCAACATATGAGTGCTGCACACACTTTATGGCCCTTGGACATTTTCAGGACATCCCTTGTTAATTCCTCAGGGATTTGGCAGTGACATAACACAGATATTTATCTTACCATTTAAAAACATGAAGTCATTTCCAAGAGGAAATTCAACTATCCATAACAACCACTGCTAGCTAGTAAACCTAGTTAATGGAAGCATGTAGGCTGATTGAGTGGAATTGGAAGCACAATTAATTTCATACTGTGTCTGCATGTTACTGGTTTTGTAAAACTTTTGAAGGCTGAATTACTCATAAATGGGTTTACTGCTAGAAAATGACCACTTATCACCAAGGAGCAGTGGCAAGATGATTGTGTGAATAAGAGGCAAAGAGCTGAGTGTCAACCTCTTTAGAAGGAAGAATTTGCCACTGATCAGTACCTGCTTTGAACTGTAAGAAATTGGCATATATACTTACTATACTTACATACACAAGTTTAAGTTAAATGGGGCTCTGAGCAACCTGATCTAGTTGAAGATGTCCCTGTTTATTGAAGAGGGATTGGACTAGGTGGCCTTTAAAGATCCCTTCCAACCCATACCATTCTGTGATTCTATGACGCAGTAGCTAAGAGAACCTTGCTGCAGCCTGGCATACAAGGATTTTAGCATTCTGTCAACCAGTAAGACATCACTGGTTGACATCCCAAGTGATGGTCATGAGGGACATGATCAAAGATGTCTTGTATTCCCTCTTGGAGGACTCAGAGCTCTTTTCTTGTTTTTAAAAGTGTTCTATTTCCTAATATATCTGTAACTCAAGTGTCAGTGGATCTGCTTTTTCTCCCATGTGTACTGGCATAGATTAATTTGTGAATATTTTAGGTGGGAGAATTGTACTCTCACCCATGGGTATGTTTTACTTATGGTTTGGATAACTTGGTGATGCATTTTAAGGATAAAGAGTTTTCTTTTACTGTATGATGCTTGGTTTTGTACTTACCGCTCTTTTGTTCCGTGATTTAAACATAGATAACTGTGGGGACATAATTGTTGAACTTGGGACTAATCTTAAGCTTAAACTTAATGGAGTTACTTGCTATGAATTTTGTTAAAAAAACCCACAAACAAATGCTTATCACTGAAGGAAGATGCTTTTGAAAGGGAAGGTGCAAATGTGAATGCCTGGTCTAGAAGTTTGAAAACAATAATACAAATATTATAAGTGAAAAATAGTGGAATTTATAGAATGGATAACATCTGAACAGCATGGCAAAAAGAGGAACCTTTAAACTCAGGATGAGAGCAAGAGGCACTACTGCCGTTCCCATCCTCCCATTTTGCCCTCTTCCAAAAGCAAACTCAATAGACATGTAGTTCATTACCACAGGTAGTTTAATCCACATTTAAGTGTCTTATCCACCTTTAACTGCTTCCCATCCCATCTTCTTTGCTCCTGTTCTCATTGAATATATTTGGTTTTTTCCTCTTCTTTACAGACTTACTCCTACCTTCTCTCCTGTGGTGTCTCACCCACCTTTCTTTAGAGATAAAAGGGTTTTTGAATTAAAGTAGTTAAACAAGCAGGAAAAGAAATTCAAATGTGTAGATTATAATGACAGATTTTTATTCTGTATTTTATTGTATATTTGTGAGAGCTAAAGTGTTGTGAACTGTCTGCATTGCCTATAAATACTCACTGGGCAAATAACCCCATGGATTCTGGGTATTTGCTTTTCACTTTCATGTTTGTTTTCTGGTTATTCTAGCAAACATGTTTACTAGCAGTTTTTTGAAGGTTGTTAGGTTCCTCATTAGGGAGTTGATCCTAAGAGCTAGGCCTGTTCTGCTTATAAACAGCAAGTGATATTCAGTCAGAATTAAGCACTCCAGCTAAAAGGTGATATTTTGAAGATTTACAATAAATTGCTGCTGACTCTTCACAGGTTAAACAGATATTAGCACAAAATATTCATTGTGCAATTGATGTAGAACAAATAATTTGTAGAAGCATGTAAGCAATGCATGGGCAGTTTCAGTAAAAGAGGCTAATTAATCAAAGAAGTTGATTAGGAAATTGCTGCTTACCCATAACAGATTCAAATTCACTGCTGCTCTTACCATAAGAAACTCTTATGAAGATGTGCTACTGCTTGGAAGAGGTTGTGTGCAATTGTAAGCCTTGGGAGAGTTTTAAAAGGACTTGAGATTCAAAAAGATTCAAATCTAGTGTTCCATCTATCATGTCACACCATAGAGGTGAGACTAGTAAATGATTTTACACTGTTTGTCATATATGGTCTTTTCTGTGTTTTGTTTCTGCCTCACTACAAAAATGATGGGAAAAAACTAGTTCTAATGATGGTGTTCTTTTGAGGACTAAATGTTGCCTAATCATTTTACAGGTGTATTAATATTTATAGGATTGTGCACATGTGCACTGTAGCCTACTTACAGTGTCTATTTAAACACTTGATTACACAGCAGAACAGTTTGTCCAGTCTAATGCCTTTCTGTGCTGCGTGTTGTCTTGGCTGGTTGGAGACCCCCAGGGAGAATGTCATCGCAGGGTAGGGGAAAGCTCAACCAATACTGAATTTACTTATTGCCACTTTCTGCCTCTGGTATGGGACATGTTAGGGCTGTAATGAGCTGCAGAGATCAGAACTATTCCATTTCAGTTTGTGAGAGAATTTTTTCTGACAGTGTACTGGACAGCAGGGAGGCACAGTCCTGCATGTAGATTGCAGTCAAGGATCTGTTTGCTGTAGGCTGATTTATCCACTTGGGGAGAAGCAGTTAACCTGTGGACGACACCATGCTGTTCTAACTAATTCCAGTATATTAGCTAGCTTATTTGGAGCTAGAACAGATACCAAGGCACTACCCTGCAGGCTGCAATATCAGTGTATGCTGGAGTGTGACATCTGAGGATCACTGGCTGAAGAATACTTCACTTCTTAATCTTTCTGTGAAATGAGGCTGCTGGATCACAGCAAATGTAAATGGGTATGTGAGACTGGGAGCAAGACTGGAATGCCTGTCTGCACTGGGTCCTGCACAGGACTGGGTAGTGGTGGGGTGGCTGGGAGCCTGCTCTCCAGACCTTTGAGCCCCTGTCACATGAAGGGCAGCTGGGTCCTGTGGAGCAAGATCGGTGCAGAAATGCTGCTTTTCTGGGAGCTGATTGCTGTGGACTACATTCCCTCACCTTACACTGTCAAGTGGGGAAGGGGCTTAAGGCAGCATGCTGGAACGTGGGTGTCTCGCTATGTTCTTTCTGGGTTTGTGGGAAGAAAATGTCAGTCCTATCAAACTGAAGTGTAATAAAGTCATTAGTTTCCCTTGCCTCTGGAAATACCTAGCCAGAAGAAGAGAGAAGAATAAATAGAGGAAAGTAAGTTAAGGGTTGGAGAAAAAACAAACCATTGTGATATTTATATCTTGCTGCAGTGATTTGACCAGAGAAACTGATTTCTTTATTTCTTCACTATTTGAGGGGAGTTTTGCCTTGTATTTTCATTGTGGAAAAATTCCTCATGTGAATTTCTTTTCCCAGGCAGTCTTAGAACCACCAGAGTTATCTTACAGCAGACTAGTGGATACTACTTCCAAAAAGTATGTTATATTGGTCACCAGGGTCAAACCTGTTCTTTTTATTGCTTATAACACCAAAACATAGATCAATACATATCTAGCTTGAGAGAGGTCAGTTGATTCTGTAAACTGACCTGGTACTTCAACCAGAGCTAGAATCATTTGAGTTACCATCATATTAGCTTTTGAAATTAAACTGATCACTTATAATCTTCCCATTAACATTTGATGTCTTCTTCTAGCTTGATAATTTGATTTTTATATTTCATGTATTTTTATCATTTTATATTTATTTATTCATTAATTTATACAACATCTATTGCAACTATACCTGGAAGCTATTGCTACATGTATGTCTTTTTTCTGGAAATGATCAAGCCTGGCCTCTGGGAACTGTTGCTAATGCATCCACAGGAGACAGTCTATGACGAAAGCAGTCGAGGATGAAGTTTCTCTTGCATTGGAAGGTGGTTGGCATGGCAGATATGTGTTCCCTTGCCTTGCAGAGAACTTGTAGAGTAGTTGCACTGAAAGGCACCCCAAGGCTGTTTGACAGAGGGGTTGTAGTGCCTGGAGTCACACTGTACCCTGACTTGTTTTCGTTGAGCCCAACCTTGTAAATCCTAATATATTGAGACCATTGGCTATCTTATCACAGTAGCTACTGTGTGTTATAATATCCAGGCCAATTGTGCCTAGAGACATAGAGAGATTCAGCAAGTTGCAAAGGTGATGCAAAGACAACTCTTCCCTTTCCTCCCCCATTATACTGAGCAAAATCTTAGTAAATCAGAGAAACAAGTAAACCAGAAAAACTGCTTGAAAGCAGTGAACTTCTCTGAGAAGCTCATTGAAATGATGCTTTTACAGATAACTGGAATTCTCAGCTACCACAGCGTATGCAATTTCACTAGTTAACTAGCTCCCTAGGTAATACGATTGAGTACTTCCAATTCAGAATTGAAAGTTTAAAGTTTAGGGCTAGCTGTGTGACCCAAGAAAATTAGTTTATCCATTACATTTATTCCAGTTGTGTTAAGCATTGTAAGATACTGGGCCATCATATTGCACATCTACTGAAATTTCCAAGTATTTGCCGCAAGCAATACCAAGTAGATTGCATTGAAGAAATCTGGTCTGATATCTACTGAAACATATTTAGCTGGCATGAGCCTGAGTAATACTGTTAAACAACATTGAAAAACTGCTGTGCATACATTAATTTCTGACAATGTGCATATTATCCCTAAAAACTCCCAGTTCCAGAAAAGAAGATTACATGAAAGATTATTCAGCACTAAGATGAATGATGATGCTTTTCCTGCTTTTGACATGCAATAAAAAGATGGACAAGGTACAAAGTCCACTAACATTGGAAAGATATGCACATAGCCTGAATTAGTATAGGTCCTGGGTGGGTGGTAGCATCTACGTGAAGACCAGACCCCAGACAATTGGTTGGATGTCTGGGATGTTGTTTTACTAATGGACTTGAACATTTCTGGCTTCCAGGAGATAAGAGATGCCTACAGTATTGGAAAAGACAAATTTTAATTTCCTTTTTGAAAATGACTTTTTTCCCCTAGCAGCCATTGGGTTTCTGAACTGTCGCTGTCACTGTTTCAGCCTTTTCTGATTCATGGAAAGTCTTTATTGTCATGGCTTTTGAAGGCAGAATGAGCTGAAAATGCTCCCAAATGGCTCTCCTTGTATATGGTCTCTGGTCAATGCTTAGGTTTTAATTTAATGTTTAACATCCTTCTAGTCAAGCCTGATGCAGGAGTGCCCATTACATTCCTCATGGCTGTCCACTCTGTTAGCCAGCTGCTGAGCTGTGCACTCTGGCAGTTCATCACAGGGTTGGTTATCAGATTTGAGGATTTCCCATATACAAATTAATTTCTTTTCTGGCCTTTCCATTTTCTTTATCTGTAAATCTTGTCTATTCCCTCTCAAGGTTAGGCTGTTTCAGGCTACGGACTGAATATCAAGAGGTGACTGAGATTTTGCATTACTGATGGAAAGGAGTTCCTTCGATCCTTTATCCATTTTTTGTAGCTATCTGTGAGGAAAGCAAGAGGATGAATCACATTTTCAGGGAGCGTGTGTAAAGATGGGATGCAGTTTTGATTAACCTTCCCTGCTCATTTAAAGAGGTTTTTTCCTTCGGATTTCTACATCAAAAAGATGGCATTATATGTGAAGTAGGTTGGTCTAGCTTCTGTGGAGGAGTTTTAATTTATTGAAATTTTGTTTTATTACCTGAAAACATTTTGGATTGCATTCTGTGGGCTTAGTAATCCAGTTGTGTATGACTTGTGCCATATCAGTAAATGCTTCCTAGCATGGTTCCATCAGTTGCATTCAACCTAATTCCAGTGCTTAACCTGGGCACTCTCTCAGTAAAATTTTTGGCATCTGCTTGAGAGTAGAGAGGATGACAAGTCTGGCTACCATAACTAAATTTCTTTTCCTCTGTGAGTGATGAGGAACCATGACAAAAATCTGTCCACTTCGCATCTTGCCATAGAGCCCTTCTTTGAAAATGATGGGGAGTGATCCCAAGTGAATGATCCAAACACAAGGATCTCAGGTGAAAAGAGGGTATCATTTTTGGTGCTGCACCACTTTCGTGATGTAATGGTAGTGCTGACCTAAATGAGGTCAACACTTCTAATTATCTTCTTAGAGATAATTAGAGGTCAAGGAACAATTTAGTCAGGGTTTAAGTGTCTGTCTTTTTAAAGATGAGCTTCAAGAGGGGTTTAGGTTAGACATAATTACAAACTTATTAGAATACATCCTTTAAGTATTTGTTAATTTAAAGATGATGACAACTTCCAGTCTAAATCAGGAGAAATAAATTAATTTAGACATCTAAAGCTTCAGAGAACCTGCAGAACTATCAGACTGTGTGGCTCTTTGAGGCTTTAGGTGGGTTTTAGGTGTCAGGTGATGTCCCAAATTAGGTGGGATTAGGTGGATTTGATTTAACATTGCTTTAATTGTGGTTGTTTTGATAACATCTGATAATTCTACAATGTTGAAATACCTAGTCGTGCTCACGAGCTGATCTTCATATATAAGACCCTGAGATCTTATAGGTTAAACATCTTGCTCTTTATCACACTGGTGTGCCTATGGCAAAGCAGGGGGTTAAACCAAGTCTCAGGAGCCACAAACTGTTGCCCAAACCAGTGAACTCGTGACCTGCAAAGGGCAGCAAGCAACTACTGCCCCACTAAGATTTTTCTTATGCAGTTCCTCTTTATCATGGAATTAAAGTATATTACTTTACTAGTTTCTTTCTGTGTCCTAATTCTGCAGCTGAACCTTCTGACATGTTACCTACATAGCTCTGAATTATGTATCCAGCGTGAAACTGTCAGAGGCTTCTTCAAAAAATTTGGCTGGAGGGCATAAATTCCCTTCCTCTCTTCATGCCTTTCACCTTGAACTTGTTTCTGTGGGGACTGTAGAGTAGCTGAAAATAACATAGTAAAATACTATACATAAGATAATATAGTAACAAAAGGAAGAGTATGGCAGTGAAAAATTCTTCTTGTGGGCAAGCTGAAGACAGCATTGCAGGCTTATTCTTTGGGTGCTGCATAGCTACCTTTGATGACTATGGCTCAGTGGAATGTAAAATCCCATACCAGGAAAACATTACACAGTAATTTACAGGTTATTTTAGCAGAGACATGACTAAGTTGATGGTGTAATCTAGAGGGAAGTCCAGAAAAATATTCATAAATGACACCTCATTGATTTTGGTATTTGACTGAGAATACAGAAGTGCTAGAAGCTTGATCAATTTTTTTTTTTCCCCCTAGAAATATGAAGTGTCAACCCAGAGGTGTCTTCAGTATGTTCTGGGAGAGTTGTGAAAAAGATCAAATTCCATTCTTGAAGTCAGTTATGCTGCTTGTGATAGAGGAAGGTACAAATAAATGCATTCACATAGGGAAAAATACTTTGGGAAATACTCTAGGTGGTAGAGCGCAAAGCTGCACTGCGGGTTGTAGAGCACAGAAATTCATTGAGCATGGAGATGTGTTTTCTCATATTAGGAAAATCAAATATTTCAAATCAATCTCTAGAAGGGACTTGAAAATATTAACCACTGTTACTTTTATTTGTCATTCAAAGCTTTGCACACCAAAGTGTGTCCTTACGGAAAGGTGATATGCAGTTGCACAGGAGTTAGGACTGAGAATCGTAATAAAGATATTGACATTTTGAAAGTGATTACTGAGAATGATACCATAAATACCAGTTTGCAAGTGAATAAACTGAGGGGCAGACCTGTTTACCACACCTGGTAAATTGAAAGAGAGATCCTGAGAGCCCTGGCTCTCAATCCAGGCTCTGAGTACTACCAGCCTTCTAATATAGAACAACATTCTAATTTACATTATTTGCTATGCAATAATGTAATAATGAATAAACGAATCTTTCACGTAGTAACAGAAGCCAGGAAATGAAAAGTAAATTGTGATCTCTTTTGGTCTCAAATGTTTCCGAGTTCTATTTAAGCAAAAAATGTTTTATCTGTTCAAGTTGTGTAGGGCAATATGTAGGCAGAAGATGCTTTATGCATGAACTTCTATTTTCATTCTGATTTTAACAATTGGCACTGAATTCTGTGTTAATTATCTTAAAAAAAATTCAGAGATGATGGTAGAAATATAAGATCTATGATAATAAGAACATGTTGCCATAGACACAACTGTTCAATATGACATTAGGATGCTGCTACTTAAAGAAATCCACTGAAGTAGTATTTCACAATGCCCTGAAATTATGCAGTTGTGAAAAATTAATTATAATCCTTTCACTGAAGTACTGTGGTGTTGATTCTAAAATATTCAACAAACTACTTCAGTGCAGAGGGCTGTCAGATGACAAAGTCAATGTATTAGAATTACTGAGATACATTTAAAAGTTTTAATTCTAGCAGGTGGCCAATATTTTTGAGCATTGCATGACTTCATTATGAATTTTAACAGCTTCTGTTATAGCTTTGGAATTTCTACAGCTCTTTCAAAAATTTGTCTCATTAATTGGCACAAAATGTCACTATGTATAGAAAATATAGGGAAGAAGCAGAGAACAGTGCAAAGCAGAAGTTTAAAATGAGAGCTTTCTGTTACACTGTTAAAATTTTCTTTTTGTTTGTTTTGTTTTAGTTTTTTTGGGGTTTTTTGGTTTTTTTTTGTGGTGGTTTTTTTGTTTTGTTTTGTTGGTTTTTTTTTTTTTTTTTTTTTTTTTTTTTTTTTTTTTTTTTTTTTTTTTTTTTTTTTTTTTTTTTTAGTGAATTAGAAGATATATCTACATCTGGTCCAGAAGATCTATATCATCTAGCCTAATTTCCTGGCCAGGACTTCACTGAAATTATCAGAAGTCTGTTTTGTGGTTTGGCTGGTTTTTCAAGAACATCATATACAGTAGCAGCATCCATTAATAAGCAGATTTCTGATGAGTATTTAGAGAAATACACTCTTATCATTACAACACTAAAATTTTGCATGCACATAAACACACTCTCTGCCAACCATTAAATTTAATTCTCATCACCTTATTACATCACAGGTTTTGTGAAGGACCGGGAGTCATCAAAGGTGGGGAGATGAACTACATTCATGTATTGGTTTGGTGGAGAATGGAAAAAAGCCCTTCCTATGGTGTATGTTTATTTTATTTATTTCACTTATTTCTTTCTCTTCAGACTAAGACTTTTTAAAAATCAATAGCTGTATTGCATCTTTCCAGCTCACAAAAGACTAACCCAATTGCATTCTTCTGTTTTTTAGACAAGTCACTGCTTACTACAGATCTTCCTAATCTCCTCTCTTGGGAGAATCTTCTTATAGTCTGGTTTGACTTGTCTTACTGAAGCACTAGCAACTCTTAGTGACCTTTCCTTTGTTCTGACTGATAAATACCAGCTGAAATGTCTCTTGCCCACCTGTCCTTCAAAGGTACCTTTACTGAAGACCCACACAATATTTCTACCATCTTGTATCAGGACTCCATGACTTTCTCAGCAATCCCTACTAGTTTATATACTTTCTATCATTTTTGCAGTGTTTATAGGAGTAAACTCCATGTAGGAACCAAATCAGGAAAACAAATTTGGGTGAAAGTTACCCAATAACTGCACATATATTTGAAGTTGTTCAGATGACAGTATCCTCGTGTTCAGAATACTATTTGATATTTGCATGATGCCCTTACACTGTATCCAATGTCCCAGTCATTGTGACTGGACAAATATTTCCAACATCTCTTACAGAATATTTCAATAGTGGATTCCACTTTGAGTATGGTGATGAGCGGGGGATAGAAAAAGATACTTTCAGACTGTATTACTCTAATTTTGTAGAATAGCTGTAGTAGAGCTGATAATCTGCCAAAAGAATAACAGGGAGGACTGACTCTTTATAACTGAAGTTTACATACAAACTCAGTATTATACCATATGCATTACGTTTATTTCATACCTTGAAAAATATAAGGGAAATTCTTTGAAATTAATAAGATGAATTGTTTTAGAATTGGCTTCAGTAGGCATAGATTTTCATTCAGATATATAATATTTTTCTCTGATTTTATTTATTGTTTGGGCCAGATTCTCATATTTTATAGGACTGTAAATATTTCTGACCCTGTTTGAATTAAAAGGTTACTGGTATTTTGATTGACAGGAGACTCTGGCTTTGTTTTCCTAAGAGATTTGATGTTATTTTTAGTTAATATGTGAAATGGGGCATGCTATAACTTCTTTGGGTCAAGGGGACTGATATTTCTAAAACTATTTAAATAAAGTATTAAGAGAACAGAAAATATTCCTCTTGGATAAATATGGCTCTAGTCAATTGATATTCTGCTGTCAGAATGTATGTCTCATTTATTCTTGTCCTCTATGCAAAAAAGATATCGACCCTGTGTACTACACTGGGACTAATTTTACATATAGAAATAATAACAAAATGTTTATAGTCAGCCCCATAGCCGGAAAGATTGCCAGAGATTTTTAGCTTTTTAAAATAGTTACAGTGCTAAAGTCAGTTTGCTTGTAAAATATTGTCAGATTATAGCAGTAATTTACATTTTATAAGATATTTCAACTGAAGACATTCTCTGAATTTATCTGCACATGACTCAAGGGAGTATCGAAGTGAGAAGGGGGCAGTCATGGAAGAAATGTGCAAGACATGGTGTTTTAAAAGGAAATTTTAACTACTTGGAAATGATAGAACTCCTTAAATAATATCAGTAAAAAAGGGTTCTTTAACTGCTGTGAAATATCAGTGTAAAATGTTTCTATTCTGATGCAATTTTTGAAAATTTTTTTTTTGAGTCATGATAAATTTTCAGTGACAAAATGTTGAAGTAAATAATTTTGACATTCTAGACTGATTTTAATTATATCAAAATCCTCTGGTTTGGTGCTGTCATATACATTTGCTTCAAAATATTAAACTACTATTACATTTCCATATTCTATATTTTATTTTTCATATAGTCAGCTTTTTTCTTTGCAGAAAAAAAAATCTCAGTGGGTTAAATTGAAAAAGCTCTTAAAGACATTTTCAAATTGATTTTGTGGGCCAAATTCTCCACAGCTGAAGCAACTGAAAAGAGTCAGGTTTACAGTAAAGTAATCATACTTTAACATAACATTTGAGGTATTTCTTTGAACCTAGAACAGCAAAATGTGGCAATAGTTCAGTCAGTGCATGCTGGGCATCACTACACAGTCAAAATTAAATAATTATTTAAAAAAACCCTCTTCTTTATCATGATGCCATTAGTTACAGCCCCTAAGGATATGAGATCTGACTGCTGTGGTTGGTCTTTTCAGCAGCAGTTTTCAGGAACACTATGTGAAATTCTCAAAAGCAATGGTGGATTCAAAGCCATGTTGCCTGATTAGTTGGACATGATTCAGAGAATGTGGATTTTTCCACATGTTGCTCATGAGTTCTTTTGTTTTAGGAACCCTGTTGGAAAGAAGATATCATTCACCTTGTTTTAGCAGTTTAGAAATAATATTTCGACTGATGTGTAGGTGGCATAGAGGGATGGAACGGAAAGGCGGGTGAGAAGAGACAGCAGTGCTCTTCTCATTATGGTATTATGAATGGAAATTAACATCTTAATGGTTCCAAAAAGTTGATAGTTATCACACCTATAGACGTGTATAAACTTTTGCATTTTAGTGGTACCTAAGTTTTAAAACTCATTCTGAATGCTTATTGGAGATAAGCAAAAGAGCATCACACCCACTGAAAGACACCAGCAATAGCAGAGTTATATCAGTTTGTAAATGACAGAAGACCATGAAGGATGAAACCTTTTTCTCAAGTCACTTGTGTTCCTGGATGCCCCACTTAAACTGGGCAATGCAATTAACAGCCATCAAAGAGGTGTTAGGATGATATGCAGAGAAGGTAAGTAAAAGACATAGGTAAAAGTGTTGTTTCTGAGAAAGACATACACCTTGAGAATTGGGTATAATTAATCTGTATTTTAAAAATAAGGAACAGACCTAGTGTTACCAATGGAAGGGCAATCATAGAATCATAGAATGGCTTGGGTTGGAAGGGACCTTGAAAATCATCTGGTTCCAATCCCTCTGCCATGGGCAGGGACACCTTCCACTAGACCAAGTTGCTCAAGACCCCATCCAACCTGGCCTTGAACACTTCCAGGGATGGGGCATCCACAATTTCTCTGAGCAACCTATTCCAATGTCTCACCACCCTCATCATAAAAAATTTCTTCCTTATGTCCAATTTAAACCTACACTTTTTCAGAGTAAAACTGTCCTCTCACTGTAGGTCTTGGTAAACAGTCCTTCTACACCTTTTTTTTGTAGACCCCATTTAAGTACTGAAAGCTGCAATAAGGTCTTCCTAGAGCTTTGTCTTCTCCAGGCTGAACAACCCCAACTGTCTCAGCCGGTCTTCACAACAGATGTGCTCCAGTCCTCTGAGCATCTTCATAGCCTCCTCTGGACCTGCTTCATCAGGTCCTGATTCTTCTAATGCTGGGGTCCCAGAGCTGGATGCAGTACTCTAGCTGAGTCTCTAGAGAGCAGTTTAGATGGGGACAAAATCACCTCCCTTGACCTGCTTTCTGGTCACGCTTCTTCTGGTGCAGCCAAGGATATGGTTGGCTTTCTGGGCTGCAAGTGCACGTTGCTGGCTCATGTTATTTTTTTTATCCACCAGTTTTCCCAAGTCCTTCTCTACAGGGCTCTTCTCAATCTATTATTTCCTTATACTGGTAATTGCCCCGATCCAGGTATAACACCTTGCACTTGGCTTTGCTGAGCTTCATTTCCATTGGATGACTACCCAGAAGTCCTTTTTTATGTCATCCTCTCTCTGTAGCATTTCAATTGTACTACTCAACTTGGTATCATGTTTCATAACTTCATAATTACACTGTGTAGGCCATTATTAAAGATACTGAACAGTACTGGTGTCCTAGTACTGACCCCTGTGCAGTATCACTTGATAATGATCTTGGTTTGGACACTGAGCCATTGACTGTAACTCTTTGTGGTCATCCAGCTGATTCCTTATGCATCAAGTAGCCCATCCATCAAATCCATTGCTCTCCAATTTAGAGACAAAGATGTTGTGTGGGACCCTGTCAAAGACCTTACAGAAGTCAAGATTGATGATATCAGTGCCTCTTCTCTTATCCAGCAGAACAGTCTCTCCATCACTTCATTTTAGAAGGCCAGCAGATTCTTTAGGGCTGATTTGCCCTTTCTGAAGCCATATTGGCTGTCTGTAATCACCTTCCTGCTGTTCATATGCCTTGACATAGCTTCCAGGAGGATCTGTTTCATTATCTTACCAGCCACATAGATGAGGCTGACTGGTTGGTAGTTCCCGTGGTCCTCCTTTTTGTTCTTTTTGAAAACTGATGTGATAATTCCCTTTTTCTAGTCACTGGGTACTTTGCCTGACTGCTGAGACTTTCCAAATATGATGGAGAGTGGCTTACCAAACACATCTGCCAGTTCTCTCAGGACAATGGGGTGCGTCTCATTGATTCCCATGGACTTGTGTATGTGCAGCTGAAAATAATACAGCTGATTCGGTGGCTAAAAGAGGAGCCAAAGTAAGGAATGAAATAATTGGTAAAACTCTATAGGAAAAGTCCCAATCAGTCATAGGAGTTTTTTACTGAATTTATTGTAGCTGCCAGGATGTTTTAAATGTCTTTCCATATTATTTTTATGATTTGAATAATAGTAGACGAAAAAGTATCTAGACTGGCTAGGTGTCTTCAAGTGTTGGGGGTCACAGGTCCCAGAGGAGGTAAAGGTACAACATGCATCAACAGCTTTTGCAGAGGTAGTTGCTAGCAAGAATTTTTGTGGCATTGTGTATAAATAGTTGTGAAAAATGCCTGATTTATGCACACTTTTCTTAGATTCTATAGACAAATTGGCAAACTGTATTTTTAAAAGCTTTGATTATAAAAGGATGATGTATTTACACCTGTAGAGGTCCATTACCCTATTTTATTTGGCTGTATTTCAAAGAGAATTCACTCCACTAAGAGACTGTTTTCCTCCTTCATTTTGATAATATACTTATTTTGAATACATTTTTATTTTTTAAAGAAAAGTTCATTACATTTAGTACATTATTGGAATAATTAGATTACCTGTCTGTTATTTGCTGAACCTAATAATTTGCTTTTGACTCATAAGGCTTCTAGAAACTTCTTTATTCTTCTTTTAAAATCAGTAAAACATAGAAAATACACCAATTACCTTGTAAATAGTTTCTCTCATTAATTATCCTTTGCTTTCAAACACTCTGCATGTTTGAAATAAATTTTCAAGAACTGGCTAAATTTAAACATATTTTTAAAACAAGGTGTTTATCTCACTGATGAGATTTCTCATTGAGGTTTGTTAATATATTAAGCTAATAACTGTTAACACTGTAATGAAGAGGAATGCATGGCCAGTGAATATCTATGAATTCTCTTTTGTAAATTCTAACAATTTTTTGTTTAATGAAAATACTGGCTGCATCAAAAAAAAAAACCTGCTACACTTGTGTTTTCATGGAAACATAACTTCCTCTGCTCCACAATTTTAAATAATATTTCTCAATATAACAATAGGTTCCCTCTAAATGGTTTCCTCAACTAAAATCATAGTAAAAAAACATAAGATCCTAGATATTTTGAAACATGTGGGTCTTTGTTACATACAGTGCAAAATCAAGTTGTTCTTATACAAATTTACAGTGAGAGATTTAATTTCAATTTTTTTTTTCCATACAAAAAGACTACAGCAATTTCTTCAGTGAAAATTACCGGAGTTTTATTTTTAAGTACTGTAATAAATGCAATTGAACTTTGGAAGTTCATTCCTTCTTCATTCATGCTGTTACCATGGAAATGTGGATTTTATGCTTAAATGAATTAGCTTAGTTCATAAATTACAGTTCATAAATTATAAAAGTAAAATGTTAATTCATAATTGGGGAGTGATGGCAGTCATGAAAAGATAGACATCAAGTTCCCCAAGTTTCATTTTCCCCCAAGTTTTTCAAACAATTGTGCTAAATTAGTTTTTGCGGGGAAAACAAACATAGTTTCCTAATCATTTAAGATTTTTAACTTGTGTTGAGCTGAGGGCGTTCAGTCTCGAGAAAAGGAGGCTGAGAAGGGACCTTACTGATCTCTACAGCTACCTGAAAGGAGGTTGTAGACAAGTGACAGGACCAAAGTTCTTCACTGAAAGGGTTGTTAAGCACTGGAACATGCTGTCCAAAGAAGTAATGAAAACACCCTGGAAGTGTTCAAAAAATTTGTGTATATAGCATTTAAAAACATGTTTTAGTGGTGGACAGGGTGATGGTGCTATATTGACGGTTGGACTTGATGATCTTAAAGGTCTTTTCCAACTTAACAATTCTATGATTCTATGATTTCCATATTACAAATTAATGACCACCTAAAGCAAAGACTGTATTCTCTTCATGAGACACCTTGAAGAACAGGTTAGACAACCATTTTTCATGAACAGTCTGTCCATGCTTAATATTTCCTCACCAAGAAAAAACAGCCTGGGGTTTCAGGTTGCCACGTCCTTTAATATGACTGTGAATGTAAATACCTTTTTGAAGGAGTTATTGTGAGAAGAATGGCAGCTGTCCTCTCATAGTCACAAAATGAAACACACATTGTGGAGATGAGTTAATAATCAATTTGAGTGAAATCCAACTGTGGATCTCGAGAGCCAAAAAAGTCTTTGCAGCCTGGGTCTCTCAACTGAAGTATTAAAGGGATTATGTCTTCTCCATCAGTTGGTATAAAATAAACTTGATCCATGGGTTACAGCAGGTACAGGAGAGGAAAAATGAGGTTCTGAGTAACTCAAGGTGAAGCTTAATCCAATTTCTTTTTCTGTTCCTTGTTTTGCAGCATTTTGTTTTAGGGTCATCATGAACAAAGACGAAACCTTTCCTCTGAAATTCACAGTCATAGAGAGAATTCACAGGATTAGGCGATTGTTCACTAATTTTTTTATCATTTGACCTTTATTTATTTGTGTTTTAAAATTGCTTCTTATAAATGGTTTTATGGCTGTTTTAAAATACTAACTTCAATGCCCGGTTTATAAAATATATATAAATTTTAATATTGAGAAAGAATTATTTTCTAAGTAAATTACATGTTTTTGGTATATATTTGTTCAAAACCTTCCTCAGTGAAACCACATAGGACAGTAAGCAGAGAGCTGGGACTTTAGAAGGAAAAGTGTTAAATGCTCAAAAATCAGGCAAATGTATTAACAAGATTGTGTAGGAAAAAGAGAACAGAAAGTTTTCAGGAAAAACTGTGCCTTAAGTTAAATCAGCCCAGGGCAAGGTCTTTGGTGTTTACTGGCCTGGAATTGAGGAAGAGTATTTGACACAGCAGTTTATGCATCAGAATGTCAGGATGCCAGAGAGCTGTTTACAGTACTGGAGATGAGGGTTTGTAAATAATCTATTCAGCCTTTTTCTGAAAATTTTAAGGTTTTCTGAGCTCAAGCTACTGGTGTGGTTCCTTTGTCTGTTATAAATCACTAGGCTTTGCCTGTAGTGGACAGCCTAAGAAAGCCTTCTTCCCAATTGTGGCTTTGTTCCACATTCTTCTTTCTGCAGTTGTTTCCAGATACCTCATAGATTAAATTATCTCTTTGTTGTCAACATTTGCCATCTAGAAACTGTAGATTACAGCACCTCAGACCTGCAGTTCCTATCAGCGCTTCTTTCAATATCTCACCCTGCAATGTGGAGATCTTCAGTGTAATGAATTTCTTGTAGTCCTAGAAAATAATATTTTTTATGACAGTTTAAAGTCTTAGAAATGAGAAAAAGAGTAAAACCATTCCAATTTAGAGCTCCTGTGCTAAAAACACAGTCATTTAGACAAGGTAGGACTAGTGCGTTCTATAGACTGTATCACTGCAGTGTGCAAAGACAAGGAGTGGTGTAGTATGACTGTAACCATAGTGCCATGATTGCACAAGCCAGTACCTCCAGCATCACTGGGAAAATAGGGAGAATTACACCCCTGGCTACTGAAAGTCAATGGCGCAGATTATCAGTGTTGATACTAATAAACATTGCATAGCCAGACCCTACAAATAGCTTTGCAACCTCCACCATCATGCTCAACTTCCTGTAGATACCCACTCTCCTCTCTTTTGGGGGACAGGAGTGTCATTTCTCCCTCCATCCCTGAGAGAACAAGTCATCCTCCCCCCTCTATTTTCTTTTTTTTTCTACCTAATCTTTACTTTCTTTGTGATCATCAGAGGGTGATCACAAAATCTGTCTCATTGCAGTGAGTCTTTTAAGACCAACTTATCACATTTACCCACCAATGTGCTGCTTCAGTAAAGTGGGGCACGTTGCACTGTTATAAACACTGAAGAGTGTTGCTTTCATTACTGCATTTTTAGTCTATGGCTTTTATTGTTACTCTTCTTTAAAATATCACCATCTTGCCTGGGAAAACAAACAAACAAACAAACAAAAACCTAAAAAATACTTAGAGGATGAGGATGAAAATATTATTCTGTGGTATGGTTTTGGTGTTCCCCTCAGACAAGTGATGGTTGGCCCATCCCTCGCATTGTTCATAACCAGGTCAGATGGGGTTCTGGTCTAGTGGGTGGCATCCCTACCCTGGTACGGGAGTTGGAACTAGATGATGTTTAAGATCCCTTCCAATCCAAACCATTCTGTGATTCTGTGACACTGTCTACTTTATGCTAGGATAGTGCCATGGCATAGTGGTGGTCTCAACCACAGCTTCAGGATACAATGGAAATAGGGCATTTTTTACTACTAGTACTACTCCTATTACTATTATTATGATACTAGGTCCTGTTGCTCTTCTTCTGGGTGTATGCTTCAAAGGGCTATCCTTTCCTTCTTCCTCTGAAGCTGACTGGCCTTGGGCCCTCATGAAATCAAAGTCTTCCAGGGTAGCATGTTCCCTCTGCTCTCTTTGAACCTCTGCAGACAACCAGGATTTCCCTCCAAGTGTTCCCTTTTGCCCTTCTGAAGGCACAGGAGCACAAAGTAACAATGACATTTCACAGCTCAAGGTAGTGGCTCCAGTTTCTGTCATCTAAGAATATTCAGGTCATAAGTTTTTAAAGACCGTCTATAATACAGCTGCTTTGGACTACTGCGTCTCTATTGGTTTTGTGTTTAACTTTTTTTTGTCCTGCTGTTTTTGGCATGTCTGGCGGACTTGGGAAAGGCTTTACCCCCCTCATTCTTACCAACTCTATGTCTTTGACTGTAAACATTACAGTCTTTGACTGTAAATGTGATGCTTTTGAGTAGCTGTTAGTCATCATAAAAATATTGTATGCCCTTTATGAGAATGCTATCTTTAACAATTAGGCTGCTGCAATAAGAGATGTCTTGGCAGAGGTGAACAAGCCCTGCAGGGATCTGCTTGTGTAGATTACCTGAAGTAGCCCCTGATAAATGTGTTAGGTCAGTCTCCTAGCAAAGTAATACCTTGCTGGCTGGTGCAGAGGTCTCAATTTTCCTGCAAATTTTCATATTCCCCACAGTTATTATAGGAGGCAACCACCACATGGATAGGGATGTCTCTTCCATTTTTTTACTTTCTTTTCTCTTTTCTTTCTTTTTCATAATACTTACAGTGAGAGTTCATAATTATAGCGAGGATTCATGATACTTACAGTATTATGAGGGTCAGTCTGTAATTACCTAGATAACTTGTTCTCCTAGATTCTCAGGAGTCATGGGATTTTCTTCTGAGTGAAGACTTTGGGACTGTGTTACTTCTTGTTTTCCTAAATGAGTCTGAAGTATTTTATCCAGGTGATCGTTCAGGAATCTTATCATTACACAGCTCTGATTTCTTTTAGTGAGATTTTCCCCATGCTGAGTTAGTTTGCCTAAACCCAAAACCATTAACTTTTTTACGTCTGGGAAGAAGAATGTTGTTTCAAAGACATTGCTGACTGAAACCTTGCGCAAATCCTTTGGCAAAAAGGAAACTTAGATTTGATTCTCATATGAAGCTACATGCTTTCCTGAGCCTTGCCTCACTTTTCAGGACTGTTTTCATCATTGCTTTTTGAATTGCATTTCTCTGGTGGATCAGAACTCCCCAAGATCTGTGATATTTTTTCAATGACTAACACACTTAATTTTAATTGTTAATGTACTGTACTGCAAAATAAACCATGATTCCTTTCACTTTCTATTCACTTGAAGAATGACAGAAAAATGCATCAATTAATTCTCCCATGCTTTTGCTGAGCAATGCATTACTATGTTTTAGCTTATATGATGGATATTGCTGCAGCCAAAGTCTGAACCGTCGTAAGTTTGGGATATTCCAGCTTTATGAATGATGGCATCTAGACCCCCGTTTCATTACTAACAAAAATGGCAGAATTAGATTTTAAAACAGGGTTCATCTCTTTTGTTGTGGAAGTTATTTTTTGTGCCAAAGACGGTTGTGATTACTAATTACTTAATTTGTATGACAGATGGAGCTGGGGATCAAATTAAGTAGCTGTCTTAGGCTACGTGTTAGAGCAATATCTAGCTTTAAACACGACTGCCTTTTTCATTCCTAAAAAAAGGAACAAACAATGACGGGCTAAAAATAGCTGTTCTCTTGGAGTTGACGACAGTTTTTAAGAGCTTGTCTTTAGGAGGATGTTGGAAAAAACCTTGCCGTCTTTTCCCCTCCCCCTTATTCATCTTGAAATGCACGCCCTTCTGTTTAAGCTTCTTCACCCCACTGCCCACAGAAAGATAACCACTGACTTGGATAGGACTTCATTGTTTCTGCAGATTTCCAAGGGGTTTTATGTAAAGCATTTGAAGAAATCTTAAAAGTCACTGCAGATATTTCTATTAAGTTGTGCTTATCCTACACAAATTGCTCTGTGCTGATAAAGAAGGAGGTAGTAAAGCCTCTTCCTCTCTTCGCCTCCCACAGTATCTGCTGCAGTGGGGAAAAAAAAAAAAAAAAAAAAAAAAAAAAAGGGCTCTTTTCTGGTTTTATTCCTGAAGACTGCTTCATAGTTCAGTACTAACATCAGTGGTTTCCGGTGCTATAAACAGAGTTGAGTCTCTGACTTTGCGTCCCTGCAGCCTAGTAAACAATCAGTTAATTTGCAGCATCCCAGCGGTTGACAGGAGTGAGAGAAGTGGCTTGATTTTATTTTTGTGCTTGTGAATAAAAGCTTTGCCTTCTGGCTAGGCTCTGAGTTCCTTCCTTCTGGAAGATATTTGAGCATTTTGAATTCAGAATATGTAGTTACAAATGTGAGGGCACAGACTTCTTCCAGGATTTTTCTGCTTTCATTTTAATTTTTCTGTGTTTCTAATCCCAGCAAGCAAGAGAACAGTTTGAAAGCTGTGTCCAGTGCCTGAGCTGGGAGCACGATGCAATTCAGGATCTTTAGAACTAGTCCACTGCATTTTTATTAAATGAGAGTGAAGGAGTAGGTGGGACTTTTTATTTAAAAATAGATTAGCACAGGGGACTGAACTTGCATTTGAGGAAACGTTAATAAGCCAGCCAGCCATTGTCCTTAATCAGAGACTGTATTTGTAAGTAGAACATGTTGAATATGTCATGATTGATGACGTTGTCTTTGTTAAAAGGGTTGCTGCATCTTTAACAAGAGCAGACAGAAGCAGTGCAGAATCTACAGTAAATTTGAGACTTGGAAGAGAAACCTTTCTTCATTTTTCTGTGTATAACGTTTGTAAAATATTGAATAGGAAAACATCAAAGCCAGGGGGAAATATAAGTAACTGGCTGCTTACGTTTTAATTCCTCACCTTTCCCCTCTGGGTGAGTTCCCCCTCCTTTTTCCCCCCTGAATTTAAAATGCTGGAAGGAAAAGCAACTGAGGTCCAAGTTTCAGATGCTGAATTCTCTGCTAATTGAAATTACTGGGCATATTTCTATAAATAGTCGCTGAAGAGATATGTAGCTTTCACTCAGTGCCTTCAAGACATGTCTTTTTGTAGTCAGAAAAACAGAGATCAATGCATTTTCAAACTGACAGAGGGAACGGATGCTCCTTAGTAGCACATGCTCGGGATCGTGTGTGTACCGTTTGTGCAGAGCAGAGACGCTGAATACTGGTCCATATGCTCCTTGTTTACTGCAATGTTTTTTGCATGTTACTGTGCACTCCGGACTAATGTGAAGGTAAGAGGGGACGAGACAACAATTTGGCAGGAATGTACATGTAAAACCAGCTGCAGAAAATGTCTACCTTGTGTTGCTGAGTACTTTGGAATTGCTGGCTGAACAGGCATATTATTACAGGTGGTTGTAGAGGCTTTGTTTTATCGTTCTCTGGGTGGCTAAAGCATAGAAGCATGTTTGGATTTTACAGTTTAGTGACCTTCAGTTTTTAACTGCTTGCAGTTCAGGTTCTGGGCTTGTATGATCTGATAAACATGTTTTGCTACTGTCCAGGTAGGCCAGAAAAAAGATGCCAAAGGCTGTTTGTGAAAGGCTACATAGCTTTATATAGGATAAGAATTCCTTTGCTCGAGTCCCCCGTGCAGCCTCCCAGGGATGCTGCTTGCATGCTTTCTTGTTGATTACTTGTCTGAAAACGGGGGGTCTTGCTGCTGTTATCTGGGTCATTTTTTTGTGCCGATTTGTTTCTAACTTGAACCAAAAGGCATAAAAACAAATTATAAGCAATATTGTAAGAGGTAAACAAAGGGTTATTACTGCAAAATGCTACAGAAAAATGCCAGCTGGCTACATCGGTCTCACAGTAACTATTAACCAGCATTTGTCACTTATGTCAACATTTGCTTGCTCTGTTAATTAGTGTCAGAACTTCAATATAAGTTGCTGGATATATTACCTTCTCTGCAAGTAGGACAATATTAGCAGACAGGTTCACTGGCATTGAATGAGCTCTCAGCCAAGCTGTGGGCCAGCTGTGGGAATCCAGTTGCATAATTTAAATGAATTACAGTCCTTAGCCAACATATTGGGGAGGTACTTCTGGCATTCTGGCTTTTTCAAGTTCAAATGACTGTGTCTGTCTGGGAAGGAAAACACTAGCAAATGATGGATAATCATAGTTAGAACAGTTTTACCTGGAAAAATAATTATAAAGGATATTTTGCTTTCAAACTGCTTTAAACGTGCCTCTGAATTAAAGTGAGTTTTCTGTATATGTACTTGGTTTGCTTATGTCAAACTTCATATTTATTTATTAGGTCAAAATATTTTTTTGCCATTTGATTAAAAAAGTATTTTGCACTAAAAGTTCATATTCTAAGAGCCTGCTCCTGTGTATATGCTCAAAGTCTGTACTGCTGATTGCTGCACTAAATTGCTAAGCTTTCACATTTTATTACTTTCTAATTAACTTTTGCAATTCTGTTCTACTTCTGTGGAAGAATTCTTTGAATCTGTGAATAACAAGCCAAAAAACACAAGTTAAAACTTTAATGCTATTCTATCTTGCTAAAAGGCGTACATTATCTTTTCCTCATGCTTTCCTATAATATTTTTGGAAGGTTTGTAAATTATATCTATTTTATGTTGCCTGCTTTCTATACACTAAATTGTCAATATAGAAGTGTTTTGTTACCAACCATTCTTTTTTTGCTCATTTTGTCCCCCAGCCTGCAGTACTATACTGAAGGTCTTGTGTTGTTGAGATATGATTTCTCAGTTTAAATAAAAAAGGTTCAGGAGAAATTTCAATGACTATTTTTACTGTAATTTCCATGAGATACCTTATCAGCAAGTACCTCAGCAATTGTTAGGAGTCTCATGGGTTTAACTTTTGAAATGTCTTTGTTCCCATTCATAGATACAGAAAAAAATGAGAGGTTTGTACTAGTCCCAGTCTGGGTCTAGTACTATCTATCCATGTTTAGATAAGGTGGGTTTAGTTTATTGAAACTTCTTCAACCGTTAAGTATTTCTGGAATAATTGTGTGATACATAGTATGTGTTATTTACATTATATTGTTCTAAGGATGTTACCTCCAGTTCTAATTTCAGCAAACTCATACACTTTCAATGTATACTTTGATCTTATCATTTCCAAGCTCTGCATTAGGCTACAATAATGCAAGAAAGCAGGAACAACTTTGCAAATCCCCCCAGGAACTTCTCAAGTAGGGTAGAACCAGTACTTGCACCTTCAGTATTTCCTGTTTTCCTTTTCTAATGTTGAAGTTTGCGTAATAAATAGGAGTTTATTGAAAGGTCATCCCTATGCCTGGTCATTGTATATTATGTAGCATAGTATTTGTGAACAGCTCTGTTGCTTTTAACTTGGTTGGCACTGACATAAGCCACAGCTTTATGGGTGGCCAAAATAAATTAAATACATTATAAACCATCTGTTTTGAGTTTTGCATTTTTCCCCTTTATGGGTGGAAAGATCTTAGCGGTTCTGAAATATTTTAGTCTTTAAGTCATAAGATAGAATAAAACTGTAAGTACATGCTCTAATGGGAAATAGATTTGCTTGCCCTGGAAAATGCAAAAGAAAAGCAATTGGATCTGTCTCTGATGGCAGCTGCACTCTGTGGCTTTAGAGAAAGCAGATTTTTCAAGTTCAAGGTAGGACTCTCACTTCTTGATTTCCAGTCTGTCTGAGGCTGCCCATTGTGAACTTAGTTGGCATGTGCAGACTTATCTAAAGAAAAAGAGGTCTACACCATTCATTCTTAGGCAAAGCCTATTTTTACAGCTGACTAAAGAACTGGCCATGAACACGTACCTGCCGACGTGGATGCTCATTTCTTCCTGCCTGAGCAGAAACAAAGACAGTGGTTAAAATAGGCAAAAAGATGTCTGAGAAGTTATGAGCAAAATATGTTTCTCTGGGCCTACATTTTTAATTTAAAAAAAAAAATAAAGGAAAAAAGTAACTATTGATTACTATTGCCTATTTACTAGATGCAGTGTTATTAAAATTCTATGGTTTTGCCGTATCTCTTTCTTACTCTCTCATGTATGCACAATTTTGTACTGCAGTGGAAGAGACCACAGAAGTCAGGGAAATAAAGTCTAAAAGCAGTGCCTCCAAAATCAGAAGTGCTCTTGTTGAAATGTGCAGTGTGCCTGAAAAAGTGAACTCCTGCTATATGCAGTAGTTAAATATATTGCTGTATTTTCAGCATGAGTAAGTCTCAGGAGCACAGGCTAACTATGGCAGGGGGCTGCCTAGTGTCAAATATTGTTTTAATTGTGTCCACTGTGTATTGAAAATACTTTATTTATATGCAAGAGATTTTTTAGAGGTTGTCATTAAAAACTTTCTGTTATTGGTTTAGCCAAGTATTTTAAATTCCCTAACTATTAGCAGTGTTTCTTGTGAAACTATGAGAAACCTTGCAAATATTTAGGTTCCATAGTCTGAGCTAAGCTATAAAAGCTTTTATGTATTGGCTCTGGCTTTTCTTAAAAGTTTTTAGGAGTTTTGTCTTCCCCTTGCCTCAGTGAACTTACGTGTAGTTCTGACATATTTCAGCGTGAATCTGGTTTTCTATTTCTGTCTGGCCGTTTGAGGGTTTCTCTAGGGGCACTGCTCATTCTTCTGGGAATTTAGGTAGCAGACCTACGTCTTCCCTTTGTACCCTAGCATGAGACTAGATGTGCATGCTGGGCTCTCACCTTGAAACATCTTCTCATCAACAGTCAGCACTGGCTTTGGGGTCATCAGAGCTACATGTAATGAATGTTATGAATTCAGATCCAGACCCTTTGAAGTGCCAAAGGCTTCTCAGGAGGTTCAGAGTTACTTCAGCAGGAGTTTAAGACTTTCTTCATATTAATGGGTACACTGGGCACCTCACAGAAGTGAGCTCTTACCTGAAAAATGGGTTAATGAAGAGCTTTTCTTTGTTATGACTGCTATCTTTGAGTCACTGTGATGGTTAGAAAATTTTTCTACCACACAGAATATTCTGAGTTGGAAGGGACCCACAAGGATCATCGAATCCAGCTCTTAAATGAATGGCCCATATGGGGATCAAACCCACAATGTGGTATTATTAGTACCATGCTCTAACCAACTGAGCTAATATGATCCCTTGTATCTCCTGTGATTCAGCTAAAAGATGCTGCCTGTGTCAAACAGTAAGCATGAAGTGATTTATGACTGAAATTTTGACCTATGCATTGTCACTTTTTGATACCTGTTGGGGTAGGAATAAAGCATGGACAGGGCCTGTGAAGGGTGTTGGGAGCCAGAATCTTTTCATCACTTTCACTTTCTGTGTTCATCCTCTTTTTCCACATGCATTTAAAAAAAAAATATATATTTTAACCTATAAGTTTCCAATTGCCACGTAAATTAAGGATTAGCAATAAATGCAGAGGAATCATAATAAATAGCAAAATGTTTTGTTGCTCAAAGCTGTAAAATGTCACACATGCTGATTTCTGTCTACATTTTACACACAACTGTAATTCTTCCTCTCTACCAGTATATATTAATGATACAGTTGCATATTTAAGTCATATATATCACATATTTTGCCACCTGTACCAAGATTTGGTTTGGTCTTCCAAAGGAAAATAGCTTATGGATCTTTCAAACTTGGGCCTGTTTTGCCAAAATATGTTCTGCTGTAGTCCTATGGTATTATTTGCAAACAGGGGATGAAGACAGAAAGGATTTGGACTTCCAGGTCTCACAGACTTCCAAACATGATCCTTTGTTTCTTATGCATATTTTCTTCCTTTAAATGTTCAATCATGCACCGCCATCTAGCACTTCTCTATTAAGTAAGGAACAGTTCAAAAGCCATATGAATTACTTTGATAAAGCATTTTAAAAGAAGGAAGCAGTAAAGATTGGTTTCTCACTTTTACTAATGTAATTAAGAGTAGAATCATGGGCAATTTTTATTTGAGTTTACTCATTTCTTGTAGTTCTGATTATGTCTGACACTTTGACTTACGTTATTCATAACTGCATAGACATAACTACAAGTGGCAGGTCAAAGTACAGTTCCTCTGCTACCTTAGGGTACCAAAGTAAAATGTAGGTTAGTACTAGAAAGCAAAAAAAGTTGGTGTGGAATTTCTTGCAAGAGAGGTTTGGGGACCAGGAAAAGGATAATATTATATCTCTTGTGAATATCTAGTTGCATTTCTGTAATATATCTTGTCATCTGTTTATAAAATGTTTTCCTAGGCTATAAAATAAGCAAGATCTTGAACTTTTTGAAGGATTTGTGTAACATCTGCAGGATCTAGTTTCAAGAGCTAAAAGCAGCTGAACTGTTTGTATTGTTGTCTTCCTTTTTTTAAATAAAGATGAAATTTTAAGGAAGGCATAACTAATTGCAGAAAAAGGGGTTAGTTATCTCTTGGACCAACTTCTACAGAGAAAGGTCTCTCAAAATTACAATGACATAACACCACAGCATTTCTTTCTTTTGGTAACTTGCTGTACTGCCTATGATTATGCTTTGCAGAAAGTTAGAGTTCTCATTTATGGCCCAGTTTTTGCAATCACACCACTGGCATTAATAGGAATTCATCAGGAAATCTGAATCCAGTTTGATGCTGTTCAAACAGTAGTTCTGTCTGAATGAGAAGCACATTATTTGGATTTTGAAGATAGATTTTTCCACTTTTGAAATGGAACTTGGGCAGATTTGTAAGCATTTTTAATACCTAAGTATATACTTTAGCACTCCACCCATCTGCAAGTGCTGATTTACAATACATGTCCATAATAAGTTATGAATGAAAGTGGTAATTAGAATGGATTAATAACACAGCAGCAGCTCTAGTTTTCTAGGTACGATAAGACTGGGACTATATTTAACCCGTAGACTAAAATAAAATTCACTTAAAGGCCATTATAAATATGTGAATAAGATACAGAGATGCTAAAATGATAAGCACAGTGTAAGGAATTAAATCCACTACTAAGATTCCTTTAAGAACACTAAGCAAATATGAATATTACACTATGGGGATAAGGGGCACTTTTCTAAAGTTAGACGAATTAGTCACAAAAATACTTGTTGGAAGGTACAGAAACTGGGCACTGATTTCTTCACTCAGAAATTTCTGGATAGATATTACTACCAAGAAAAATATTTCTATTTTGTGTCCCCCATTTTAATGTCGGCTCATTAGAGGCCATATGATGAGTTATTCTTATCAGAGATATATGACTGGCCTTTTCATTAGAGGAGAATTAAAAAGATCTAAGACTGTAAAAGTATTTAAATTTGTTGGGGTTTAAATATATGTAAGTAGAATATAATGTCATGTCTATATGTGACAATTTTATGTTTATATAAAATGGTGAAAAGTTAAATCCTCTACCATTAAATCACTGCTGATAGGCTTGCCCTATGTGCTTAAGATGCTAGTGTTTGTGTGATTTTTATGAGATTGTGTAGAAATTAGATCAACAATCCTGATCACAATATTGCCTACAAAATAACAGTAGACCCAGGCAAAAATAGGTTTCTTTCCTTGGGAAACTCTGTGGCTCCTATCACTTGGATAGGGAGAAGCGCAGGAGACCATTAATTGGTGATGAATGGAGTTGAAAATAGGCTTCCAAAATTAAAGGCTGCCCAGAGATCTCTCATGGTTGTCTTCTATCTACGTTTACTTCTGTCTTCATCTGTTTCTCCTGCCCCATTTGTTCATGCTAAGTTTGATAAAGATAGTGTGTGGTAGAGTGGCATGTTGTGTTTTCTAGGGCTGGTCTTCACAGGTGTGTGCTCTCTTAATGCTACTGCTACTGGTTATATGTATACATTTTGGACATGCTGAGATGTTTTGTTCCCATGTTTTTGGCATGGGATGAATGTAGGAAGTGCTCATATCTGTTTTCAGAGGGGCAATCCCCCATTCCTTTCCTTCCATGATATCCTTACAGACAGTTGTAGACAAGGAAAGTGTCTTTTAGAAATAAAGATGAAAAAGAAGATTCCAAAAGAAGAACTGATATTTTTTTTTCTATTGTGGACTCACACCAAAGAAATGAACTCTGGAACACATTCAGTGCAGGCACTCTGCATTCCACCTATGTTCACATGCCAAAATAATATGATAGCTACAGATTAATGGCTAATACACAAGGTACAGAGTGAAAAAAAACTATTATTAAAGGCATAGCAATCATGTTTTCTCAGAGGAGGAGGAAGAGGGGGCTGATTTTTCTCTTTGCATCTCCAGACAGATCTAAGTGTTTGAAATAGTATAAATTCTCCTGATAATTGAGTAGCTTCCAGACTTCTGGAGAGACAAGTAAGAAAAATCTGAATCCCATAGAAACAATTTTTTTTTTTTGCATCTCACTTTCACCAAAGAAGCAAACCTCTCAAATTTCAAACAGAAGTCTCTGCAGAGAAGTAATTAGAAAGGCTTTCCTTCCTTTGATAGCACAGAGGATCATTAAAATCTTTGAAAAGGACGATAGACTGGAAAAGGAAAACTCAGAAAAGCATTTTCATCTAAGTTGCAGGACAGATGAAGACAGATACTGTAGATACTTCACACATATTTGCAGATATTTTGGACAGGATTTTCAGCCTGCTCAAGATTTTTTTTCAAAACTTCAGTTTTCATTTGCAAACAAAAGTAAGTGGCCAAGTATTCAAGTGCGGCAGAACAATCACGATTAATCTAGTCTGTCAGCACAGACTATAAAACTACCATGAACTGTTGGAGGAAGGATCCATCTCTTGACACCTGCCCTACCTTTTAGAAAAACATTCTGTTTCTGTTGAATAATTTCTGATGAGCAGAACCTCTGACACCTTTACAAATGTATTATTCCAGGGTTAATTAGTCTGTTGGAGGTGTGTGTGATATTTCTAGTCTGAATTAATTTCGTCTCAGCTTCCAGCTTTTGAGTACTTTTCATTTTTTTGCCTCATCCTAATCCGCTGGACTGAGGTTCATGCTGCAAAGGGTTGTGCCCCCATCAGTAGCTCTAGGCTACAGCAAAGGCATCATCTAGTCATCTCTTTGATTAAGAAAATACACTGAACTCCTGGCATCTCTTACTGCAAGGTATGATTGCCAGAGGTCTCATCCCCCAGTTTCACACCAGAAATCCTGAGCTGTGTCTGCTACAGCTGCTTGGAGGTTCAGAACAGTTGCAGCCCTGTGCGGAATTAATATATGTCCTGGCTCCCTCTAAAGATGCTGTGTATATGTCCAGGGTTGTGCTGGCCCCTTTAGCTACATGGCTGCACTGGGCATTCACGTTTTGCCCCATAGACAGCAGGATTGCCATCTGCTTCCCAGTGGACCTCTCTGGAAAGTGCTCATAAAGAAGAGTTGCTTTATTTCCAGAGTTTCATTGTGGTCTGTGTTAAAAATTACATTGATCTGTATCAGTGACCTGACTTCTTCTGCACCATTTGCCCCAATACCTTATTTCCGTCATTGCCTAATCTGGGCAGTGGTAAGTGACTGAATTTCCTCCCAGAATACTCAACATTTGAGAAGCATAAGGCCAGGATCAGTCCATAAGGATCCCACCAAACACAGCTGATCAGGTGTCCCATTTCTAGTTACTGCCTAAATCCTGTCAGTTGGACATTATTAATCCATTTAACTTTAATTTTTTATTAATAAAATACTATGCAGTGCTGCATTAAGTCATTTACAGAAGTCTAAGCATATTATATCCATATTTTTACCAGTGACAACCAAATTTATAATCTCATCTGAAAAAAGATATGATGATATTTACCTTGACAGGATCTGTTTATCACTGACCTGGCATTATGTGTATTTCTTTCCTTCAGAAATGAGTATCTATTACCAGCAACTCCATGCTAAGTGCTTGGCTTATTGGCCATAACTAGCACAATAGAAATAGCTAGCTCTTTAAACCTAGTCCTTGTTTAAGTTCTTATTTAGAAATCCATCTCTAGTTTAGCACTAAGGAAAAGTCAGGAACTCTTGAAAGGTTGAACTTCTCATAGAATAGAGATCTCCCAGTTAAAATGGAAAAGTGAAATAATTGTGAGCAAAACAAAGATTGTATTGAAGAGATGGTTTCTTTTATTGCTTCATTTCCAGTGGCTGAAAAACAGCAGATGTGCTTCTGGGTACTCAGTGCTCTTTGATGTCACTTATATCCTTAGATTATGATGATGACAGTTAGCAACTGACTGACCAGACATTATATGAAACATGATTTTATTAAAATTAAGTTGTACTGAATAGTTCCTTTAGAAAAGGGAAATGTTAAGATTTTGAAAGATGATTTCAGTTCTACTAGATGACTGGTAAAGTCAAGAACCTGAATTCTTCCTCAGAAGGTGTTGCAGTGTGGATCAGTATTTTCATACGCTTTGTGCAGTGTGCTTTGGAGATGTTAATAATTTCTTGTGAAAACCTACTTTTGTTGTGAATCACACGATAAATTCATACATCTCTTGTGGTGCTAGAGCTATTAAAAATGGTGACACAGAGGCCACATTCTAGTTTCCAGCCACGTGGGTAAACAGAAGTTGATTATAAGGCATTTTGCCTCTAAAGCAAGAAATCAGTCTGAAGAGCTCAGGTGACATTCAGCTCACTTAGCTTCAGACATAACTGATGTAAACATCTATATCTAGTGATTTCAGGCTCCCTTTAGTGTCAGTAGAGAGGAATTGTCTCTTCTAAGGCATGATTCATATGACCTAGTTTAAATATCTACATGGGGATGAGATTAATTGTGTCCTGAAAGTGCCAGTTGCTCTCCATTTGCCAGAGAAGGCTTAGGTGACTAGCTGAGATGTAGGTCTCTCTCTTACTGACATTTCCATCTGGTCAAATTAATCCCATCCTTCCAAGCAGAAAAGACAGGATTTTCAAAACTGGTCAGACATCTTTTTCTCTCCTTTCCTTTTGCAAGTAACAAAAGACATTAAAATGTGGGGAGAGGAGGAGCAAGCTGTTGTGAAAGGTCAGCCAAGGGTGCCCTGGAGATGAGGCAGGAGCAAGAGCTTGAGAGACTCTGAGATCATCCAATTTGTTTTCCTTTGTTTTTGTCTTGGTTCTTGCTTCTAAATTACTTAATTAATATACAAAAAATAAGCAGTGAGCAATTGAACTGAGCTGTTTGCAGTATGTTTCCATCTTGCCCAGCTGGTAGATTGGCCCATTATTTAAATGACGCTCAATTGTTATATTTTATTTTCATTGCTTTAGAATTATGAAAGAACAAATTAAGGGCTGCATACTTGGGTCTGGTTCTTTTCTGAGCACTGTGCAGCTTTCACAGTGTAGGCAGGTGCTGCAAAGACATAAATAACAAAAAGGAGAGAGAGCACTTGTATTGAGTATTTTAGTTTGAGGCAGGGGGGTCTTCATCTGAGCTTGGCCTCCATCAGCCAGTAAATCTAGAGAAATGATAACAAGGGGGAATGGTTTTAAATTAAAAGAGGAGAGATTTAGATTAGACGTTCAGAAGAAGTTCTTTGCTCAAGGGGTAGTGAGCCACTGGAACACATTGCTCAGAGAAGTTGTGGATGCCCCATACCTGTAAGTGTTCAAGGACAGTTTGGATGGGGCTTTGAGAAACCTGATCTAGTGGAAGGTGTCCCTGCCCATGGCAGGACTGTTGCAACTAGATGATCTGTAAGGGGCCCTTCCAACCCAAACCATTCTATAATTCTATCAGATACCAGTTCAGCTCACCCTAGATTAAACACACGCAGTTGTCCAGCTGAATATCTAACTCAAGGGTAGACTTGGGTAGAAAGAAGAAGAAAGACTGAACATGAACCTAGAAGTGTAGGTGTGACTCTGAAAGACCTGAACTGTTGCCACAGATTCACCAGAAAATGACAATATAAATAATAAAGTCACTAATACATCTCAGGGGGATATTTTCTGAGGAATAATTAACAAATATTTGTATGGCACATCCACAGTAAGTTTGCCATACCTCTATAATGGTAAATTAGCAAGCAATTTAAGTGTCAGGAACTGTTTAAGATAATTATCAACTTTTCAAAAGTTAGGAGCTGGTTACCAGGGGATTTGTGAAGAGCTAATCACCATTAACCATCTGACCAAAACAGGTGACTTGATCCTGAGAATTTCTCCATATAGATTTAAATGTTGATCCTTTAAACACATCAAATTTCACAAAAGTTTGCACAGCTAAGTGAATATTTATTTCACTCTTTTTCAAACTGAAAATGCTATACTTCTCAACCCAAAGACAAGCTTGGATTTACTTGTAACCTGTAGCTTGTTGCTATGTAATTGTTTTTAACAGCATTAAACTAAGAGAGACTGTTTGCTGTCTTCTGGTTTTAGGGGAAGTTATATATTTAATACAGAAATATGTTTTAAAGATTTCTGGACAGACTAATAAATTATGAATATTTTTTTTGTGATCTAGAGTTGATGGAATACATCAGCTCTAAAGGAAAAGGAAAAAAGAAAAAAAAAAGAAATGAGAGAAAAGAGAAAAGAAAAATTTTCCCTAGTAGTCAGTCAGAAAGAGAAGTTGTGAGTCTATCCCCAGGTAAGCATTCACTTTTGGGTGTCATTTCCAGTGCATAAGGTGTTCCCTGATTACCTTTTCCAGAGTGATTTCACAGATTCTTTGGGACCTTCTCAGTTTCTCCCATTGTTTTTTCTTGCTGTTATGCCAACAGAGCTGGCAGGAGCACTCCTTGCTCACAGCTCATAAGCTTGGCAAATACACCTAATGGGGAAACAATGGCTGTCTAAAAGACTACTTTTACTGGTATTACCTGCTAACCTCAGTTTAATCCCTAGCACAGGATTTAGGGACTAACCGAAGTTTAGGGACTAAGGAGTGGCAAAGGGTGAGTGAAAGAAAACGCAATTGAAATGATGAAAAATAAGGGCTAGAGATACTACCACAGAAACTGGGGGTACATAGGTGTCTGTTGCAGAAGCTGACTGCAACATTTTTATTTAATTGTGCATTTAATTTAACTGCACATGAAGGACTTCAAAAGGAAAGCCCTGAGCATTTACAGATTAAGGCAATGTGCAACCAATAAAGAATGTTGTGTTGGGAGGAGAAAAAAAGTAATCATTTTTTCTGCTGAATGACTACACAGACTGCTTAGCCCTCAGTGGACAAAACCCCTTGGGACTGATCTTGCAATTGACTGGACAGAATACCCGTTCAACCTGTGTGTTACCCCCAAATCCCCAGCAAATGTAACTCTTCTCTGTCCTTGCTAACTGACAACAGCAATGAGTCACTTCTGGGTTTTCCTAGTTTATTCTGGTCTTACTCATTTCAGTTTTATTATGCCTTAAGTGCATCTGCCATTGTTCTGTTTCTTCTTCACATGTGTACAATCTCTCCACTGCTGTCATTTGATGCTAGATCCTGATTTTACAGCAAACTTATCTATGTAGCAATACTTTTCAACACAGTTCCTGTGTCTCCGATCCCTGTAGTGATATTTTATCATGAAATATTGCCTGTTTCTCTTGCAGTGCACATCTTTTAGTGGGTACCTTGAGACACAGCTAAAAAAAAAATTTCTAACCTTACTGTTTCAAGTCTTCCAGATCTTCTTCTAAGTTTTTTTTTTTCCCCTTCTTTTCCTTTCTGTGGCTCTCAGAACATCACTGCTATACCCACTGCTAAACACAGTGAGTTTAAGGCAATGCAATATCAAAACAATGCTATGTCAATGATACATAAACATATTTGCTTAGAAGCAAAAGGTAACAGAAAGGCCAGGAAAATAATAGGACCTGATTTTGGACCTACGCAAATTTCAGGGTAATTTCCCACTACTGTAGTGGTGTCCTCACTGTTTCTTATCTCCATCCTTTCCTTGCTGTCTGGCTTCAGGACCACTGTCCTACTTCCTCATCTTTACAGGGAATTGTGCCACTGTCTTCTCTTTCCCTTTGTCTTTCCCAACACAGTCCTGGTCTGAGCCTCTTTTACCAAAATACCTCATCATCTGTAAACCACTGTCCTGTGTTTTTCATAGAATTTCCCATGTTCATAATTTTTTCCCCTCAGATCCCACACTAATCTGCTTCAGTGCTCAATTCTTCTTGTTCATCAGGGAAGACTTTATTTTGCCCTGTTTAATTCCTTCTTCCGAGGAGGAAAAAAGAACTACTTTGTTCTCTTCCTTTCTTTACTCTTTACCTGATTACACAAATTCCTGTTTAGATTAAAAACAAGTAAACAGCAGCGTTCCCCCGCTTTCTGTAATTATTTTGGGTCTAAAATGTTATCAGCCTGGAGCAAGAACAAGCCTATAGCACCTACCTCAAAATTCATCAGCTTTTTGTTTAGTGAGATCACTAGTGAGTAGAGGCAAAACCACTTCCAAGATAAAAGATTTTAAAGATTGAGGATGTTTCCATTAGAAAATGCATGAATTAAGGGGTTACAGTGCTAAATGTTGTAAAGAAGATAAATTTTCTGCTTGTCTCAAAATTTTCCTGTACATTCCACAAACGAGGCATTTAGGGAAGCTGAAAGGCAACACTCCTAAGCCTGATGAATGGACATGTTATTGAAAGCATTACTGGAACCTGGTGTCAAAATACCATGGGTGCCAAGAGTTTGGAAGGACTTTAAAAAGAGAAAAAAAATTGGAAAAGTGACGTGATTTCCAAATATAGGCTCAAAAGTACAAATTAGATAAGTGATTCTATTGTTGTTCTAATTTCTTGCTCCTTCTTTGGAAGCAGCTGGTGTTCTTCTCTGCCAGGAACAATTTATGAATAAGATGATTCATGGTAGTTTTGTATTTCATGTTTTACTAGTAATTAGGGAAAAAAGGCACCTCATAAACACAATGCTGAAATTTTATACCTCAAGAAAGGCCTTATGAAATGAAGGTTTGGAATCAAGGAACAGAGTCTCTTTCATCTTCATTTCTCTGAGGGAATTTTTAATTCCTGATATATTTGGCCTTAGTTTATCTTTATCTTTCTCCTGTGTAAGTATCTGACAGAGAACTTCTGGGATTTATTTACCTACCATAACCACAACAGGTTGAAAATATATTCCCAGCCATTAGACTTGATATGAAGAAAAATTTCTTCACTAAAAGCATGCTCAGGCATTGGAATAGGCTGCCTAGGGAAGTGGTGGAGTCACTGTCCCTGGAAGTCCTCAAAAAATGTGTAGAAATGGTGCTTAGGGACATGGTTTACTGGTGGACCTGGCAGTGTTAAATTAATGGTAGGATCGAATGATCTTAGAGATCTCTTCCAACCTTAGTGATTCTATGATTCTAAGAAAAATATGCTATCAGTAGGAATGCAAAAGAACATGAATTAACTGTAAGTGGTAGTGTAAATTGCTTCAGAGTACAGGCAGGCTGAATGTGCATTGAATATTCATTGGATACCTCTGAAGAACTAACTGTAAGTGCATTGAAATAAGGACAATCAAAGGAAGGCAAGTCTCTACCTGGAAAAGTGGAATTGGCCTTAGGAAAAAACAGGTTTTCACGTGACAATTATGGAAAAGTTAGAATCTGAGTGGTGATGTTGAGAAATCAATTTTCGTTTTCTTACTGTTGCTGACAGATTTTGCTCAGGATATTGTGCAATACTTGTTCTCGTAGACATTTTTGAGTGGGGTTATATTGCAAGATAGCAGCATCTATGGTCTGAAGGCAGACGACTACTTTGCCCATGATTTTAGTACTCATTTCCACACTTGATTTTCTCGTGTGAGTTATTCTGGAAACTTAAATTTAAGGAAGACAGTGGGACCTGCATTACTAACCTTCTCTCCAAGAGGAACCTTTTTTTGCACAAGTTTCAGGAAACCATGCTTCTCTCACGCTATCTGCAAGAACAATGGTAAAAGGAGTTCTGAATTAGTTGAGTTTCAGTTACTTGAGTAAACCAGATTTTTCCTGCGTTTTCCAAGGCTTGGGAACAGAGGTTTGGTTACTTTATCCAATAGTGGTTTAACCACTGATTACAGTGGTCCACAGCATTTTAGAATACAATAAGGTAAACAACTTATGTGGAAGACATTAAAAGTCAAGGACAAAAACTTAGGAATATGGAGGAGAAAAAAACCCAACCAACCAAACAAACCTACTTTCCTTCATCATACAGTTCCACGTAATGACAAGCTAAAAAAACCCTTATCAAAACATATATTTAAAAGTGACTGGGACACATTCATGGTGGAAACAGTAAATTGAAAGGATTTAACCATAAAGGTGCAAAAAACTGCTCTGCAAAAATACCAATAGGTTTGGGGATTAAGTGTTTTGATACTCCATGTAAAGAAATAATACTTGTAAAAAAATTATCTTCTCTTACTCTCCCAAATCTTCTAATGGTCTGTCAAAATATTATGTGCCAGTGGAAACTTTTAAAACTCTTGAGTATAACATTGGTTGTGCACACACATCCACATGCACTTCCTAAGAGGCCAAATTGTTGAACTGGGAGCCGTAAGACTTTTGCTCATGTTTCAACTAATTTGCTGCTTTGTCATTAAATCACTAGGGTTGCTTTGGCTTTATCTTCTACATTCAGAAAATGTCTTTCTGAAGAAAAGAACTAAGACTGTTCTGGTCCTTGTAGTCTTAAAATGAATTGCCTTTGTTCTTGAACTAACACATATAGTGGTAGCTGTAATTTATGTAACATTTCTGTCAACAGAAAAGAATGTTAAGATCAACCTAACAGTTTTAAGAATTATAGAAAACAAAAATCTTTCATAGAGGAATTACATGTTTTTGTAGGTCGTATGTTACTTTTCCTGGACCTTGTTCTGTCAGCAAGGTCTGTGTCCTTACATAGCCCAGCAGCAATTATTACTTTTTTTCCTGTAGTGATCTAATCCCAGGATGCTTTCTATCACCTTTTATCAGCAAAACCACTGTAAAAATGGTAGCTAAACAGAAAAAATATGTCATGGAAAAATGAAACCCAAGTGGTGAATACTGACAACAGCTGTGAGAGCCTTTTCAGTTGGAGAGTTTTATTTGGAGGAAGAATCCATCCACCCAGATGGTTATGATGGACTATGAAAATGCATTAATATACCTACTGCAAGAAATGACAGGAGTAGAAAATGCTCATTATTTGTCTGGGAGAAGATGAAACAACCTGGATGGAACACAAAGCTTTAAACTGTTATTGTGAGTGAGCTGTACAGTTCAGCTCTAGAAAATGTTGATAGTAATTGTCTGTGGGGAGATAAAGATTTCTCTCTGCTAACCCATTTGGTAGATTAACTTCAGTAGAAATAAGGTTGGGTACCTCTAACAATAAGAGCTTAGTTTTACTCAATGGGAAAAATGCCAGTTGTTCCTCAAGTCTGAAACCTAGGTCATTATAATTTTATGAAGAAATGTTCATGAAATTAAAATAAGCTCTTCACAGAGAATTCAAGATGCACTGTTTCTGTAGGTAAGGAAAGAAATGCTCTGCAAACATTAACAATAATTTAGTGTATGATTAGGACATCTTTTAGTGACTACTTGGGTGAGATCTTTACCCTCTCTCCGCTTCATAACACAAAATGCCACAAACGTTACAAAGCCGTCAAGGCTTTTTTCCCCCTCAGCTTTAAGAAGACTCCCTTGCAGAAACTTTTGTAGAAGTCAACTGTAAACTCTGAGGAAAAACAACTCACAGCCCTGCAAAGATTTCCAGTGAATGGTGGTGCATCCTCCACACACCCTGGAGCACTGGGTGGCCACTGTATCCTACCAAATCCAAGGCTATTAGCTACACTAGATTCTCTCCAGCAGTTTGAGCAGCATATAGAAATATAAATGAAATCTGCTTTATTGCCCTGATGCTCTCGGGGTTTCAGTTCTTAGACTATACCTGTTACAAAACTGGCACAAGTTGCTATAATATGTAATTTGCAGTACTTTTCATTTCTTCTATTTCATACTGTTTTGCCTGCTCTATTAGATAGACCAGTCACGGATTTGTCATGAATATTACTGTAACATGCTTTCTATTTTTTTATTATTTGCGATGTAATTGCTGCATCATAGCTATAGATATATAGTGCTTCACATAATTAATTTCACATATGATCATAATACAAACAAGAAATGAACATAGCTACATGTTTTATTCAGAACTATGTCTTCTCAGCAGAGGGGATTTGTTCAAGTTCTTTCTGTTCCAAATGTGCATGATTTCATGGTTTATTCATGATGGTTATTCCTGCAAACATGCCTAATTGTTATGGAGAGTGTGTGTAATTCCACATTCATAATCCAGGAAACAGGAGCAGCAAGGATTTATAAGCAAAGTGTACTCAGTGGGAATGGTAACTTATAAACCAAGGAAGCTGTTGCTTTGATATGTTCTGAGTAACAGCTGCTCACTTCAGTGGTGCAAATCCATTTTCCACTGCTTCTTGCTCCTGTTAACCTGCTGAACTGACACCAGTGAATGAGAACGAGGAGACATCTCTGCCCATTTCTCACACCACCAACAGAACTGTTTCCTTCTGTAAATTCCCACTGGAAAAAGGCTGAGACCTGGATATAACTGAGGCATAAATGGAAGTTTTTGGGATTACTTTGGTGTTGCACTGAAGACCTGAGGCAGCCAGCAGAACATTTATTGATGAGGTTAAGTCTCAGAGACCAGAGACAGTGATTTTCCCTTTTGCAAATGAAGCATGTCTGCTCTGGAGTTACTGAATAAATAATATGGTGATACCACATGACATGGTTTTGTGCAATCACTTTTCATAATATTTTTTTTGACCTTTTGAAAACCACATTTTTTTCTTTTTTTAAAAAACAAAAATATCTCAGTGATTCTCTCCCTCTTTTAGTTTTTGTGTCTTACATTTTGAAGCTTACTTTTAAAAGTTTAAATCATAATCCATACAAGATGTTTTAGTTAGATAAGTAAATCAATGGCGATAACCATCAATAGCATGTAACAGGATTAGGAATGATGAATATTAGTAGCACAATTTATACATGATTTCTCTTGTGTACCCTGTAGTTATGCCAGATTCAGTCTTCCTTAGAATAAGTAATTACACTACGTTTATAAGGTAAGCAATGTTTTAAACAGTCTATTGTTTAAATTGGTAGCTGTAGGGTAGGCTGAAAGGCAACTCCATTCAACTAATTGCTGCTATGACTCAGACCTTGTAACAGATATGCAATTAGGTTTGGTTTTCTTTCAAACCGCTTTCAAGCTCTGATTTTCCTTATAAGAGAATGTAAAGAAGGGGAAAGGATGCTCTTGGTCTGAACAGGAACATCCAGAGCATAGGGAGAGTAAATGAAGGGAAACTTTTACATGCAGTATTGGTGTTTTGAGAAGTTTACACATGCATTGAAATATCTGTATTAAAGAATGTAGGACTATTCAGCAGTAGGACATAGAGTTGTCTGTATTTCTTAAAACTGATCCAATCTGTAGCTTACTGTCTTAACTCTCTTCAAATTTTTTTCAGTACATTTCCCCCAGAATTTTTTTAAAATTTAAAATTTTATTGAAAAAAAATCACAACCAATTATTTAAAATTTTGTTCCTCCTGCTCCAGACTTGTAAAAAATCTTACCATTAAGCTTTAAAAAGTGCTCAGAGCATATCCATTAATTTTATTCAGTTTATTTTTCCCCTCTGGTTTACAATTTAAGGCGTATTAACTTTGATTCTGCAAATTCAACTTTAATTCTGAAATTCAGTGTGATCTGTCCAATCCTTCTGCATTAGAAATGAAAGAGATTTGATAAACTGGAACAGTGGCTGAGCATTTTTTGCTCAGCAGCTCAATCGAATAAATATATTGAAAAAAACCCACCTCTTTTCACCTCATGAATGTCCTTGAATTTTACACAATCCTTGTATTTCACACAACTGTACCCTGGGCTGCATCAAAAGCAGCGTGACCAATAGATTGAGGGAGGTGATTCTCCCCCTTTACTCTGCTCTTGGGAGACCCCACTCTGAGTGCTGCACCCAGCTCTGGGGCCCCAATATAAGGATGATAGGAACCTCTTAGAGTGTGTCCGGAGGGCTCCGCAAAGATGATCAGAGTGCTGGAGCATCTCTCCTATGAAAGACAAGCTGAGAGAATTGGAGTTGTTCAGCCTGGAAAAGGTTTCAGGGAGACCTTAGAGCTCCTTCCAGTACCTAAAGGAGCTAAAAGAGAGCTGCAGAGGGTCTTTTGACATGGGCATGTAGTAATAGGACAAGGGAAAATAGCTTTAAACTGAAATAGGGTAAGTTTAGACTAGATACTGGAAGAAATTCTTTGATTGAGGGTGGTGAAGCACTGGAACAGGCTGACCAGAGAAATTGTGGCTGCCCCATCCCTGGAAGTGCTCAAGGCCAGGTTGGATGGGGCTTTGGGCAAACTGGTCTAATAAGTGGAACCCTTGTGCATGGCAGAGGAGTTGGAACTAGAAAATCTTTAATGTCCCTTCCAACACAAACCATTCTGTGGTTCAAATTGCCACATGATGAGATGATTTTTCCTTTGCTATACTTTCTGTACAAGCACCAAACTGCAAATTGAATTTCTGATTCTTTTTGAAAACTTAGTAAAATGTTTCCAGTACGTAGTTCACAATGGATTTAGACGTTCCTGGATTCTTATGACTATCTTCAAGTAAATCAAACTCTAGGAGGCAAGAGGCAATTTATACTAGACTATAGAATGGATAAGATCTGGTTTCTTTTTTAACTTGGACTTCTCAATTAAATCTCTAAACTCTGAACTTGCCACACAAAGCCAATACAACGCTTCAATAGAAAAAGGTGGAAGACTTATGGACTTCATGGTGGCTGGTTTTTATTGTAGTCTATCTGCTGAAACTGCATGTGAACTAAGCCACCAGTGTAATTTCTTATTGAGTACAAGTACTGCTTACGATCAGGACCTGTCTTGGCTTTGGAAACAAGTCCTGTGTACCGTTCTGAGGAAACAAAGAAATTAGGAAAGACAGAGCAACAGGCTACTAGAGGAGAACTGAAGGTGTCACCCTCTGAGGGTGATGTACATGGAGGGACAGTCAAGGTAGCATCAGTACCTGAGTGCCCTGCTGCTCATACAGCTGCACTGTTCTTGAAGCAGTTCTTAAATGGCTGCAGTTTTCATCCAAGTGTTTAGGCAAAATTAGTTTCAGCTTACATTTTTTGGGTCTGAGCTGTCACAGGCTTAGAGTTATTGCAGAAGAAACTCCACAGCCTGTGTAGTGGATTTCAGAGGGACATCATCCTCCTTGTAAATTGAAGCTATTGAGTTTGATTTGGTTTTGGTTTGTGGTTTTGGGTTGGGTTTTTCTTTTCTTTTTTTTTTTTTTTTTTTTCCCAGAGAAAAGTATTCTAGAAATAAAATACCACTTTTCTGTATGATTTTTGCATAGCAGTTGTGGGTCACAAGACTATGTTTATTTTAAGGAAAGATAGAGAAGTCTGTATTGCAGAGATTGGACTTTTGTCATCACCTATGAACCCCCACAGTTACACAAATAAATGAAAAGCCATCATTATCAGATATCATCTCCATGGTAAAAATAGAAGCTTGATTTTCTTTCACAGTGAAAACATCTGTTGAATGAAATGGAACAAAGCAAGTGAAGTGATATCAGCCTTATTAATGATATCACCCAGTTATGCTGGTCCTGCATACAATATTTTTTATACAAGTCATTTGCTTTTAAAGTTTTTTGATGCATTATGAAAGTCAGATTTTACTGCTGGATTCACAGCATGGATTTCAGAAAGTAGATGAACCCAAAGGGTATTTTTCTCTCCTTGAAGTCATCAAGTGAGAATCCACAGCATGCTCCTACTCTTTAAACTGCTACATGCCAAAGTTCTCCTTTCTTCCACCTACACTGAGGCTGGTGCCACAGGATTAAACCTTTCCAGTGATTTGCCTCCAGTGTTTCAAACAACTGCAGCCAAAACCTGGGGACAGCTTTTCTGCTTTGTTTGGTTCCCTTTGTACCTATCTCTGCAAGGAATAGTCAGGAAAAGAAGGATAGTGCTCATCAGTCATGCAGGGAATGATTCCTTCCTCCCCTACTAATGATAGGTTAATTCAAACCATTATATATATATATATATATATTTAATCTTCAGAAATGTGGTTTGCAGGCATTTTATTATTAACACTGCTATCCCCAAAGGTCATGGAATAAACTATTTAACTATGTTTGTCCTGTCTTTGCTCATCTTGTCTTAACTTAGACTCATGGGCTGTGTAGAGCTCACAGCAAGGGCATCCACAGTGACTCTGGGTGTGGGATTTATTTCAGAGAACTCACTGATTTCTCTGCCTTGCAAGCAAGCTTTCTACACAGCCTTGGGACACTGCCACGCAAATGATAGCCACATAGTCATGTTCAGGAGAAAATGCAAACCCTGAGGTAAAAGGATATATGAACAGACCAGAGGACGCTAAAAAATTGTAGAAGATATTGGTGTTTTATCTGGAAGACAGATATTACCTTCAATAAAAAGGTAAGAGGTGAGAAGTGAGAGAATTGCTCTGAACCTTTGATAGAGTAACTAGTGTGCATTTCCTCTCCAAAACTGAAACCACGAACCAGGTGTCAGGAATACGTGCCTTTTCCCAAGAATATCTGTAGTCCAGGTCTTTATGGGAAGTTGAAACACTTTCTAGAGAATTATTTTCCATTAAAAATGAGAAGGGTGGGACTGGTGTACAGCACACAATTATCTCAATTTTTTTCTTTCCTAGAATAGTTTTTCTGTGGATTATAATCTGCTGTGGATCCTTCCCTGCCAGCCCATGAACAGTTATCTGTCAGCTGAAGAGGTTTTCTCTGCTTGACAGACAGAACAAAACATCTTGAACTAGGTGTCTGCTTGCCTCTGGGGCAGGATTAGGAGCTTCTTGCTGTATGAACTGTGAGTGTGCTGTTGAGCAGTGTGTATCTGGAAAGCCTTCATCTGACTAATAGGACATGTCTGAGTCTTGGAGAAGACAGAGAAGAATTTGGATTGCTTTTCACGCTGGGATTACCAGATGGTCAAGCCTTTATACCCACAGCTGTCAAGCAGCAAAATTGAATTCTTGTAATAGACTTGATATTTATTTATTTATTTATTTGTTTGTTTGTTTGTTTGTTTTAATTTAGAAGCAGTTAAGCAATCCTTTTGGTTAAATAAACCATAAATAATGTTTTGAAGTTTGTGGAATTACAATAGAAAAGTCTGTATAGTGAACTAGGACCGTAGATTGCCCAATGTGATCATATATTGCTCACAATGAGAGTCCCAAGGCCTTACATATTGAGTTAAAAGAGAAATAAGCTTGATGGCAACATTTTGCATCATCAGTCCATAGGAAAATTCTCTGTTTGTAAACACATACTGTTTCCCTTTTTTCCTTTCCTGGTCTTTTGTGCTGTCTCTTTTTCTCATGGGCTCTGACCTTTTGTGTAGATTGTACTACGTTTTATAAAAAAAAGGAGGTGAATGGCTGAAATTAATAGCTTTCATAAACATGGGCAGAGCTAGAATTTACTTCTAGAGATGGGTTGCTCAGCATCTAGAGATGACGTGAAAGGTGGTGTAATGCAATCTCTCTATCATAATATTGTTTAGGGGTACTCTTTAGTAGATTAGGAACTTGGGTGAACAGCACAGAAGCTACAACATTACTGTAGTAGAAGCTGGGGAAGGGCACCAGTCTTTAAGCTGCATCCTCAGCTTGAATGAATGTCAGCAGAGTCAATTTACTTAAAGGATTTGCTATCCATCTGCCTCATTACTTAATGAGGAGATGCTGAAAATGAAAATCAGGCACAGAGATGGATTTTTTAAATGGAATTTTGCAAATGTATTATTTTTTACCTTTAACAGGGTGGTGAGAAAAGCCCTCCTACCTGGCAGTTCATTAGCATCCATTCCTGAGTTTCCTAACCAATCCCATGAGGAGGAGGAGGATATCTATGTAGTTTCTCTGCCTGTGCAGCTCTTTTCCCCTCCTCAAGGCTCTACTAGCTGCATGAGCACTGCTCTACTGCTGCATGAGCACCTGTAGGAATTTTGTCCTTCCAGTCTTAAATGCTGGACGTTGATTGCAGGCTGGACAACTTTTCGGTTCTGTTCCTGCTGTTTCTTAATTTAATGTCAGGCCACCAAGGGATTGCTGGTGAGTGAGAACATTAAACAGATGCCTGCTCATTGGACACTGTGACAGCCTTGCCTGGAGAGATAAATTGCTTATCCCAAAGCAAATGAAACACTCAGACCAGCTGCATTTGGGAAATGGATTTCAGACTTTCTGCTCGTGGTGGGGCAGGGGCTGTGGTTAGATGGTCCTGTACAATGTCAGGACTTCCCAAGGAAGGCGGGGTCCTGGATGTATGTGTGTGTGTATTAAGTGTTGAGAAGAGGATGGAATTAATTGAACTATCTGTCAGTATTGCACCTGTGCCCTCAGACTCTTAATCTCCTAATCTATTAAAGTAAGCAAGCAGAAAGACCTTAATCTTATTATTTGGTCTTAAATTTATAGGTGTATGTAATTCACTCTCTTCCCACAGGGAACAGACAGTGAAAAAGACATATATGAATGTCTGGCTGCTTCCTCAACATCCCTTTGCTTCCAGGGCATCTCAGCCTTCTGCTTTGAGAAGGCATGAGTCAGGTGCTTTCTCAAATCTTTTGACTTTACGGTCCCTATCAAACTTTTACACAGTAATATAGAATGGGAGAGGCCAGCATCAACTTACTGAGTGTCAGCATGGCAGGGAAGTGCCAAAGGCGGGAGTGGGATGGAGACCCTCGAGCAAAGTGCTGAGTCCTGTACTGCCTAGGGGACACTGTGGGGCTATGGGAAATTAGGTACTGTTGTGGTCTGGTGTTGGGTGAAATATCTGCTTTTTCTGGCAAGAGTCAAATCATAGACTTTGGCAAATATGAAGCCATTAGAGCTAGTTTTCTATTGCACTGTACCTTGCATAAATGTTTACCCAGTAGCGAATGGATGTTAAACCGTAATGCTGAATGTAAAGCCACTTGGCCCTTGCTCTATCCTGGTATAAAAAATTATACCTGATGTAAGGCAACAAAGAATTAAGGCTGCTGATTCCGTTTTTAATCCAAGAATAATAACCTGTTCAAAGCATGCTATGACTCATGCTCAGTGGAGTCAGTGGTTCTGGCTACCTAGTAATTTGGAGCTAAATTAGATTTTACACCTGCATTTAAGAAAATGTGGTGAAATTACCAGTGATGAAGTGGAATCAAAATGCACAATGAAAACCTTATCATACGCTATCATCATCTGTTTCCCTTGGTTTTGGCTTGCTCTTTTGAAAAGAATAAAATGACAGACTGGGCTTGGTTTAGCATTAAAGAAGAGCTTGCATGCTTTCCCAGACCATAGCAATGATGTCAATCTTGCACTTGCTTCTCTAACAGGACATAGGCAACATCTTCATAACAATCAATATGGATGTCATCTCTATAGGTTCTGTTTTGCTTTCCTATGTATATGCTTTCCTACAGATGTTTTACCCCAGCAATCTTTAAAGTAGGCAAGCTTCCATTTTAACATGTTTTTATGTCTTGTCTATCTGAAGGACTGTCTTTTCTACTTGTCGTGGTTTAACCCCAGCCAGCAGCTGAGCCCCAGGCATCTGCTTGCTCACTATCCCATCAGCAGGACCAGGACCAGGACCAGGAGAGAATTGGAAGGACAAAATCCAGGGGACTCATGGGTTGAGATAAAGACAGTTTCATAGAGAAAGCAAAAGCCATGCATACAAGCAAAGAAAAACAAATATTTAATTCACAGTTTCCCATGTGCAGGCAGGTGTTCAGCCATCTCCAGGAGAGTAGGGCCCCATCATGTGTAACAGTTACTTGGGAAGACAAATACCATAACTCCAAACCTTCCCTTCCTTCTTCTTTCCCCCAGCGTAATATACTGAGCATGAAGTCATATGGTCTGGAATATCCCTTTGATCAGTTTGGGTCACCTGTCCTGCCTGTGTCTCCTCCCAGCCTACCCTGTATCCCCAAATTCCTTCCCAGTGTGGCAGTACAAAAAGCAGAAAAGACCTTGGCTCTGTGTAAGCCCTGCACAGCAATAACAAAAACATCTCTCTATTATTAGCCCTGTGTTCAGTCAAATCCAAATAGACCCATACTAGATACTGTGAAGAAAATTAACTCTACCCCAGCTGAAACCAGCACACCATTTTATAAATATATGTTGCAATTGCCAGTAGTGCCACTTTTAACAAAATTTATGTCTTCAGTCTTTCATACTACCAAAATGTGGTGAGAACTTTCATTAAAAACTTTTCTTAAAAAATTGCCTTTGTTTAAGGCAATTGCCTTTGTTAACAGCAATTCAGCCTGAAGTTCAGAGACACCCCAGGTTTTAGTGTTGACTGTTTTTATTAAAGATGCCATGTTTGTATCAGTCTTAATGTGCAGAGCTTTCTGAGGGGATGCTAGTAGCCTTTTAACCACATATCAATAAATGTCATCGAACCTGGCCCTGAAACTTATGACAGAGAAGTCAGTTATTATTGTAGAGCTTGATTTTAATCCTTAGGACTTCAGTTCAAACTGGTGTAATATTGCTCTTTCCCATCTCCATACTGGTGTAACAGCTATGTATCTCTTACTGCCCATTTCTATTGTGTTAGCATCACCTGCATCTAAACACATATCACTATGGTATTTTTTCCATTCCCATTTTAGCAAAACTGTTTAAAGAAAGCCAATTGCAAGAGAGAGCAATGCTTCTTGATTCCTTTTCCAACCTAAATAACTCTATCCTTTAATTTGCAGCTGAGATTCCTGACTGATAATCAGGTTCTGAAAGAATTTATTTAGATGATCTGGAATTTTGGTGCCTTCATGTCTCATCAATATTTTGCAATCTACTACACTGGTGATATCACAGTTTGGAGAGAGATGTTTTTTGGGGTGAGTTTTTGTAAATACTGAGAGTGAAAAAACTCTTTGCATTCTCTCTTGCAGTGATCCACTAATTCTGCCCTCTATTGACATATTCCTGCTTATTGTCTCCCACTATATCTCTTGATCAGGATACTGGTGTTCCTCTTGTGCAATCTCATTGTGATGTCTTCTTAATGTAAGTATTTGTACTCCAATTAGTTGCTTCTTCATGCGTCATTTGCTGGTGTCTACAGGTCATCACTTTGTTCCAAACCATCCGTATCTGCAGTGTTTCAATGGGGAAGAGAGAGGCATGGCAGTGTTTGTTTTCATCTTGTTTTCTACTTCTGTGGTCATAGTTTTGGGACTGGTTGGCTGTTTATGTATTGTATTCATCACCGACTTTTGAGATTGTACCACCTTGAAAAAAAATATAGTTTACATATGTTTTCTTCACTAGGTTGTGAGCTGCAGGTATTCCATCTTGGCAGGATTTGGGGATGTTTGACTCCAGAAGAGTGATAGCTGGGGAAGTCAAAGTCCCAGCATGTCTGCTCATTTAGATCTTTGTTCTTTTGGTGTCAGAGAAGTCTTATAGTAACTGTTTCGCCTCTTTCCTTAGTTAATTCCATTAGATTGGTTGTTTGTGACTGATTCTCTCTGAGATGGTTTGGAAGGGTAGCTTTGCAGTCAGTGGACTGAAAATCTGGTTGTTTAAGGCTGCTGCTGAATTTTTGGTTTGAACCAGACCTCCTTCTTTTAAAGCATACTTATCTTGAAAGTCATCTTACAATTACCTCTTGTGCATTTTACCTTTCACTACCTCTTTTTATAGCCGTGCTAACTATTGGGAGTTCAGACTGCAACACCTTGTTCTGAAAGCATTTTCAGTAGTTCTTTTTGTTCTAAATAACATTTATCATGAGAAAAATATTCATAAGGCTATTCCAGCATTGAGGTCACCTTCTTAAAACTCCTTATTTTATATTTAAGATATAGGATGTAGTAAAGATTAAAGGTCCATGGTCATTTTCTATGCACTTACTGACACTGCAAACCATTCCTGTTGGTTGCTGATATTCACATATAAATAACAGTGCACTGCTCACATAAAAGTACAGAAAATAGGAGTGTAAGAAGACCATTAGAAAAGGTGTTCTGGATTCAATTTTTCTCAATTTTAGTCCTTGGAAGCTCATAAAAATTACAGAGGTACCATGGGTTTAAACTAAATCAAAGCTTGAACCACTGTGGTGAATTACTGTCACTCCTTTGAATATATTAGTTCTTCATAAGTAAGGTCTAGCAGTGTAGATGTAGCAGTGAAAGATGGGGGAATGGTTCCTCAGCTGCATGGCCACTCCAGACCTAACAGTGTGTCAGGCTTCTTGTCCTCTTCCTCATAGTAAATCTGCCTCAAATTTGGCTAGTGATTTTACTGTGCTCAAATGAACAGGCCCAAGGTTTTGAAGACATTTGTATTTGTGCGTAGAAATCCTACAGAATTCCATAAGATCTCTTTGTTGCCTTTGACTCTTATCCCATGTAGAGAGGGTTCACTCTCATTTATAGCTTTCTCAGCCTATCTGGATTTGCTTGCATCTCCTTTTGTACCTGAATTCAGGAAGAGAGAAAACAGCAAGCATCATGCCCCCTGTGGTGCTTGCAAATATATGCCTTTGTGATAAATTGCAATTGTTAGGGAGAATGATCAGGGAATAGAGCAGATCTTCTGAGGACACTCCCTCCCACATCAGGAGAGGGACAAAAAAATCCTCCCTGTTCTCTGGTAAGAAGAAATAGAGGCACTATCAAATGAAATTAATTTAGTGAAATGAGGAGGTAGTAATAATGATGGCCTGGCATTACTTAGCTGTTTATCTATCACGGTTCAACATATCTACGTGATAACTCAGAGCAGTAGTGACACAGAATCAACAAATGTCATGATGTAATAAAAGGATGTTTTAATATAATTATGTAGCGATACCATCTCTGCCCATCAAAATGGCCACTCTTCCAGCAGTTATGGTAAGCTTAAAAAATCAGGCAGTACATTTGTATTTCAAGAGATAATAAAACTCAATGAATGTATGTATTATAGTTGTACATTCAGTATAGCTATGAACTAGTTTTACTTCTAAACAGAAAACTACATGCATAACAGTCTCAATATACTCAAAACCTATCAATGTCAGCTACAGTAAGTTGATTGCAGGAATTTGCATTGGAGCTAAATGGACCAATACAAATGAGTAATGTTGCCATTCCAATATTCATTCCTGTATAGATTTTAATTTCTACATGACTTCTTTTTATTTCTGAGTGGAACTGTATCTACACACTATTTTTTTCTCCATGTAAAATCCAGAGGATCTGCAATAACGATAGCCCTGTGGATTGCATGTCAAATATCAGTGTAGACAATTAATTTCTACTGACCAGTAGAACATAAAAATTTACAAGTCAGAACTGTTGTGCCCTTTTCCCTTGAATTTTCTGTGGACTTCAATGCCATTTCTTAAAACATATCAGCAAATGTAAAACTGTTTCTATGACACCAAAGGAGTATTATAGTGAAAATTTATATGAAGAATAAAATTCAGCACTGAACGGTAAAAGGTTAAAAGTAACCAAGATGATAAATGTTTTTTCCGGTCTATACAGTCTATTAAAAAGTGCTTAGGATGAGCTCAGTCACTCTACCTCCACTTTCTTGTCATGCCTGTGCTAAGAGTTTACTTACACCAAGTCGCAACTGTGCATGCTAAACGTGGAGGGTCAACCATTGCACCCAAACATCTGCTGTAGTTCTGCACTTAAGTCCTGTACCTCTTTCAATTCTGAGTATAAACCAAATCTGCTCACTGCTCGTTTGTTGACTGCTTTGGGAGTCAAAGCAGAGCATGAATATTGGAGCAAAGTTTGACACTGAATGGTAAGTCCTTTCAGATCTCCAGGGATAAATAAAGGGACAAAGGAAATATCTGTTTCAAAGACAGAGCAAAGCTTTCACTTCCTTAAAGTCACAAGCAACTGCTTGAACCAAGAACAGAAACCTGGGGTTCATAATTCCAATGCTGAGTTTAAATTATGCCTAAGTAATAGAGCTCGTGGGAGTCATTAATCACTTGCTTTTCTTTCCCGTCAATGTGGAACCCTAGAATATTTGAAAATAAAAGTTGTATTCAGGAGTGTAAAGGACTACATTGGAATTGCATGGCAATTAAAAACTGCAAATAAGATTTTGTGTTGCAACAATGTTTAATGAACTGTGAAAGATCAGGGAAGTATGGAGAGATAGCTGAAAGGAGACAGTCTTTTAGGGGCCGTAGTAATAAAGGAAACACATAGGAAAGTGAATTCTATGAACTGTCTTAGTGAAAACTATTGCTGAAGAAGTAATTTGTGTGAATAAGGACCTTGTGTTGCTTATCATTGTCATGGTTTTGTTCAATTTTGAAAACTTACTGACAAGGGTCATGCCAGTAAATCTGCTGAGATTGCCATGTGCATCCACTCTTATCTTGCAAGTGTTTCCTGCACTTTTTCCTAACTTTTCTTTACCTTCTTGCTCATCTTTCAATTTCCATTTTGTAAGGATGGTTGATTTTCTGTCTCAGGGAAAAAAAAGTAGGCAGTCGCTGGCTAGGAGCCTTTTCATTATGTGAATCTTAGTTTACACTGTGTGTAATCACTGATGAATATTCATGTAATCTAGTATCTTTGAGGAATTGTTATCCTGTTTAATCATGCTTTAAAGCTTGTGATCCTCTTTCCTGTTGATAATGCTTCTTAGCATATTTCCTGTTGCAGAGAGACTGAGGCACTCAAAGATGCTGAGCTTATGTGGTGATGTTGGGTACCATGCAGAAGCGGGAAATGTTTTCATCTATTGTGAGAGCTGAGGCCAATAAGACGCCTGGTGTTGTCTCTGGGAAGCTGATAAGATCAAATACTCCCTGATGTTGGGAAAGCAAAAGAAGCAGCATGCCATGTTTTTTTCTCTGCTATTAAAAGGCAAGCCTTATTCAGTTTTCAAGGCAATGTCACCTTCAGCAGCCACTTTCCTTGTCACTCAGGTCAGTCCCTAAAGCAGGAGTCCGGCCGTTCTCCAATTTCAAGAATTAATCTTTTGTGTAGGGGGAATTTAGCAAGCAGTACTGAAAAAGCTTGCACCAAATTGCATCTGGCTTAGCCTAGTTGTGCTGAATACACAAAAGAGCCTCTGTGCCCCTTACCTCCAATTGCTCTCCAAGTAGTAATGAAGCTAATTGCAGTCTCTGGTTGCAGCTTCTGGGAGTTTCTACATCTCTGTGTGCACACACTGGAGTTAAGACAGGCAAACCAGAGATGGGATTCAGATTCTCATTTTACAGAAACTGAACATGATGACTAAGTATCTATATTTTTGTACAAGACTGTCACCTGTTGCACTTCTTAGAGCGAAATATATTCTAGAGTAATATAGTAAATATATTCTATATACTATATTCTATTTTAGAAATATATTCTATAGTAATATAGTAAACCAGAAATAAACACATCACCCCAAGGATTTCCAGTTTCCTTATGTCCTCCAAAATAATATTTTTTCTTGTTCTTATAGGTGTTCTAAGGTATTTTTTTCTGTCAGCTTCTTAGAGGGCTCAGGCCTGAAAAATGACTCATATATGGCAAATATAGATTGATGGACGACACTTGTTTTGTATCTCTCTGGGAATATTGCAGACATAGGTACAGAAACACAGTTCTAACTTTATTTAACTGATCTCTAAAATTCAATATCTGGAGGAAAAAAAAATCTCTGATGCTACCTTGGTTGTGTTCTGATGGTTCCCTTGTGCAGTTTCCATTCCTGCAGGCTCACTGTTTACATGTAAGTACCTTTTCTACAGGTATGTCACAGCGTATGTTTTGTTTGCTATGTGATATACCACTAGTGGGTACAGGTAGATTCTAGGGCAAAACAGTTCTCCTTCAATTTGTCCTTCAAATAGCAGCTATAGAGAGCTGTGTATTGCAGGAATATTTCTTAAAATTGATAAAACAAGGCGGTAGAAGTTCTTATCTGTGACCACCGATCACTTTTAAATTAGTTAGTGTTTTTGTGTAGACACCTAATCAATGACTACTTGAAGATGAATCAGTAAAGTGTAATTATTCCCCAGGCACTGTACAATGTCCAGACATAGTATTTTTTTATGTTACAGGAACATTGTAAGAGTGATGTGGGATAGCATGCCAGTGCTACAGGGAGTGTAGTGGGGGGGGCATATATGTCCAGCTTTCCTTTGGGTACGTTCCATTTCTTCGGTAAACAAAACTGAAGGTTCTTTTACTTGTGCATCTGTTATTTTGAGCTTTGGTTAAAGCTGGAGCTTCTCATGTGCCATAAATATTTTATATAATGATTTCTCTTTCAGACCCCTTGAAAGAACTACAGTAGTTTTTTCTTGAAAGAAACACAACCCTCATGCTTTTCTAAATTTGTAAAAATGGGAATTTTTTAACACAATTTTTAAGCATCAATATTTTTTAGGGTTAAGAAAAAGTTATTGCCTTCTCAATTAACACTTACTGTGCCACAATTAACACTTAGACTGTCATCTCTTTTTTTTTTTAAGGATTATTTTTGCTTCATAGCTATCTGTTAAAGGAGTCTGGAAAGGTTGATGACTGTGATTTATAAAGGATGTTTAGATGACTGACTTTTTTTCCCCTCCTCTCCTTTACACATAAACCTATCTGAATCTTCTGAACATTTTAAGGCTAGATTTTGTCATGTCTTCTCAATATCAACATGGATTTTATTATTTTTTTTGTCTTTTGCTGTATTAATAATCAGTTTTTGTAAAAATAACATTATTTGATTTAGCTGTAAATGTGAATGTGGATTTATGGGATGAGGATGGGGAGAGAAGACCAATTAGCAACATGAACTTCTTTTCATAGAGTAAGGCTGTGCTGAACATTCTTGCTCTCTAGTTCTTCTTGGGAGATAATCAAATAAATCATAACAACAACTCTCCACTTGTAGGAACAGAGAAGAAATAATTATTTCATTTCTAATGAAGTTTTGTCCTGGCATAGAATAGATTCCTAACTGTAATGGTATAAAGCTATAGAAGACCAAGAAATATTTTCCATTGCTAGTTCTTTGCTCAACCATTTCTCTTCAGCCATTAAGCTCTTGACAAAATGTCTGAGTACATCAGTCCCACAGTAATTTAGGAACCACAGAGGCACCTCAGCTTCCAACTGAACTAGAGAAGTTGTAGTTTTGAATGTAAGAACATGCTTCTCTGGAGTAAAAGTTTGGCATTCATGTCAATTGAAAGATGTTCTAGCTGTCTTTATGTAGTCTGCGATGCTCATTACTTTATTACTCAGGTGTACAAAGAATTGAGACTTGGGTGCTGACCAGACAAGAAATAAAGTTGCTGTCAGTTCCATTTCAAAATCGTTTTGCTTGATGTAAAAATCTATAGAATTGATGATGCCAAATATTGATCCCTTTTCCTCCTGTATTTCCATCCATTCCTTCTTCTATTGCACCTAATCTTTCTTTAAGCAGATGTAGAATTTGAAACAAAATTTAACTGAATGCTAAGAATATTTTTTTTTCTCCTCTGCAGTAATTGTATAAGAAAGTGAATTATTATTTGAACTGATCATAGGACACAGAGCCCAGAGTTTCCTGAATCCCTGCTCTATTGTCAGACACTTGCCTTGGGAAGTCATTTAATTTGTCTGCTATAAGTGGAAAACTGTACTTGCTAATTTCTCAGGAGTATAACAAAGCTAATGTTAGAAGAGGAGAGGGAAGATCTATCCTCTTCTGCTCAAGGATGTACCCTATGGCCAGATTCATTAGGTCCTTTTCTAGATTCTGAATTTCATAGCCATTTTTGAGCCTCTCTATTTCCCGCCATGAACTCTCTCAACCAGACATGGTTTTTTTTCTCTCAAGCTTGGGGCTCCATGTTTCTGCTTCTTGGTGTTGTGTCCTGACAGACTTCTTCCTTCTCAATATCTAGAAAGACTACACTTAAGTTCTCTTTCTGACCTAGGATTTTCTTTTGATTGCCCCTTGCCATCCTTGCCCCAGGAGTTTCTTCCTCTCATTCCCTCAAAAATCTAGAGTACCTGGCCTCCACAGCTACTAATTATCTACTCATTCCTGGGATGTCCTTCTTTCTTCCAGTTATTTCTCTGAACCTTTTCCTTAATCCTCAAGAAAGGTCTTTTGTCTGCTTAAATGACACAGTATCCCTTCACAAAGACAATCCATTTGCATTTATCAAGGAACTTATTTATGTGAACAGCTTTGGCCTGGTAACTGACAGACAACGTGACCAATGTTCTTCAATACACTTGTGAAGCAATAAATACATGATAACATCGCTGTGCTAAGCATTATGTACATAATTCCTTAACTAGGGCATCACGATTCACAGACTATACTGCTTTTCTAGTCCCAGGACTTGGACTGAGTGCTTCTTTTATTATTAATAACATCAATAGCTACACGTTTTTTGAGTTACCCCTGACCAAATATTTGCATAAATGGTCCTCATTTTTACCAAATCAAAGCATGTTCCCTTTTCTTTTGCCTAAAAATGTATCTATAGTCCTTTTCTTAAGGGGCTTCCTTTATTCTACTGTATATTGTCTCTATGAAGTTGGTCTACCCTAACTTTAATAGTGTTCCGTGAAACAAAGCAAAACTTGCAGTCATAGTTCACAAAGTACCAGTTTTTCTGAAACCCAACTTGGCCTACAGTTCTGTGTCTTTTAAGTTTCCTTTCTAGATAGAAATTGGTCCAATCCATTGTCATGGATTTCCTGCCACTCCAGGTACTGGAGTTGGGATCTTCACTTGCTGTGCTGCATATACATGCCAACCAGGGGATGATGGGTGACTTTTTACCAATGCTATCCTTTTTCCTTCTTTTCCCCATGGTGGGAGAGGTCTGCAGATCTTGCAGCAATGAGGAATATGGTGGTTATTCATATGGAGGTGATCTACAGAGAAAGACAGATCTCAACAGGGAAGGTGTCCTTGTCCATGCTTCCCAGTGTGACATCTTCCCTCACCTCACAAAGCTACCTTTGGTAGCTACCTCACCTTGGTACCAGTGATTTCTCTTCATGCTGACTCTCCACAGCACTTATTCAGTTATTCAGTCTCAAGCAAGTATAAAACCCCAACATCCTCGAGTCAGGCATATGTAGGAACACTTTGCCACATCCAGACAGAGCTCTTGAGACAGGGTTTCTGATGACTTTTTCATTGAAAACTGTCCCACTGAGTGATTTTCTTTTCTTTTAAGAACTGCTTACATTTTATTTGCCTTTCTTATCTACTTTCCTTCAACACATGCAAGGAATAAATAGCCTTACAAACTGCAGGGCCTTGAAGGGCCACTGTGATGCAAAGTTTGCAGGAAAGTGGGCACTGTAGAGTAAATTAAGTCTGAATAACAAATTTTGCAGACTCCTAGATCTTTTTTTCATTACCCATAGGGAATATTTTGAATATAGGCTTCTTCCTGGCATGTTTAGCTATTTTACTGTGTTTTACAGAGTGTTTTAAACAGTGTTTTACTCTGTTTTACAGAGAAATACTAGTACTCTCTCAAGGTGATTTACAAAGAAAATTCCTGATTTTTCTCTATTACCAAAGCTATGATATCTTATGGACAAGACTGTCCTCATGTTATTAAAAAGCTGGAGGGTAAACTAATCTCACAGTAATACCAATAACCTTTGACTACAGTCTTGACTTCACTGGCCTCTCACAAGTGTCACAGAGCAAAAAGTAAAACTGCACAATGTTAAGTGTGGTTCATATGTTGAAATATGCTTTTTAAGAGACTCTATTAGTAGCTGGTTCTAGGTTACAGAGGAGTATGCACTTATTAATTACAATCTAAGAGAAAAATCTGGGCAATTAAATACATGCAGCCACTCATGAAAATCCTAGAAAGGCCAATTTTTTGAAACACACATTTGCCTATCTTCTGCCAGCGTGTGCTCACAGACACACAGATGATCTACACAAGAGCGATAGGTCTGATCTTTCCTAGAAGCATCAGAGTCACTGTGCACTCCTGATGCTCAATGAATCCATATCCGCTTCTGTCCAGAGACTCCCAAACAGAAATACTCTACTCTCAGTGGATACAGCAGCTCACCAGCAGTAGCCCATGATATACCTGAAGGGTACATATTTATCAGTATTTTTTACATGCAGTTGGGAGTTCAGTTTTGCAATACACTTTGCAACTAGGTGCCCAGCTGTGCATTTGCATATTCCAGCTTCTGATTTCTAAAAGCGTGGCCATGGTGAAAGAGAAAAAGGAAGCAAATATTTAGTGCAGATGAGAAGGGTAGAACAAATTCTCAGTAACTTCTTTCCTGAAAGAGTTCTTTGAATATTATCTCTTGTTGTAAGTGCTCCAATAGCAGTTGAGTTTGAAAAAATAAATAAAGTACTCCTCCAGAGAAGAAGGGGCTATTGAGGAGTATCCAGAGGGCCAAGGTGGATGTCCCGCATAAAGGGCCAATAAGAATATCATAGCATAGCATAGCATAGCATAGCATAGACTAGACTAGACTAGACGAGACTAGACTAGACTAGACTAGAATATTTCAGTTGGAAGAGATCTACAAGGATTGTCTGTTTCAACTGTCTGACTAATTCAAGGCTGATCACATAAATGCATGTTAGTAAGGGCTTTTTTCAAGTGCCTTTTTAACAATGTCAGGCTTGGGGCATCGACCACCTCTCTAGAAAGCCTGTTCCACTGTTTGACCACATTATCAGTAAAGAAATGCTTCTTTATGTCTAGTCTGAACCTCTCCTGGTGCAGCCTTGAACCATTCCCACAAGTCCTATCACTGGATCCCAGGGAGAAGGGATCAGCACCTCTCTCTCCTCTTCTCCTCCTCAGGGAGCTGTAGGGAGGAATGAGACTTGTTCATATGCCCTGGGGCAAGACTGGATGGAAAGGAAAATGTATTCTAACGAGTATCATCTGACCTTGTTCTTCAAATAACTGATTTATTTTTATGATTTTGTTTTCTTTTACATTAGAAAACACAACCTTTTAAAGCTATGTGTTAATTTATGTCAACTTTTAGGCACAAGAGCACTGCCAGGAAGAGATTTTCACCTCTCAAACAAAATTCCAATGGTTTTAACACTTCAAACCCCTTGGGTTTTTCCCTAGTTGAAGGAAAAATGAAGAAAACTCTGCATTGCTGTTTTCAGTCTGGCAATAATACAAGATTTTTCTTAAATTGTCTGCGCAGATGGCTGTCAGATTTACTGGGTCACTTACTTGCTACCATATCATCAGTTCAGGTGTCAGAACTCCATGGAAAAGGAAAGGCGTGTCCTGTTAAAAGCTTTCATACACGTTGCTCAGCAATCGCAGTTTATCTCATGCTCATCTGCCCATCACTGCTGCAAACCTCCTTTTACCACACAGATCCTTGTTGTCTTGGAGAGGCACAGGAAAGCATCCTGGTGGCATACGATTCAATGTGTAAGGCTTGGAAGTCATCACTTCCACGGGAGTGACCCTCTGTGAGGAAGCAAGATCTGGAGCACTGCAGGTTTTCTGGAAAATCCCTGCATCTGCTGCCTGGTCACCCTGGAGGGGAAGGAGAGAAATAGAAAACAGATTAGCCTGTGTTATGAGACTCAATCTTTTTATTGATTGCCTTTAAGGGATGCTTTTCATGGCAGAATTAGCCAGAACTTTAGATGTAAATTCTTTTTTAGGCATTTTTAAGCCTGAGTTAGCAGTAAAGCACACACTTGCTGTCAGCATTTAGGCCAGAGTACAGAAACACTCTCCAGTCCCTCCTCATCTGCTGATGCACTAAGTCCTTCTGTGACTGATGTGCTTCTGTAGAAATGTCTTCAGTCCCAGCACAAAAAGTGGTCTTGAACACATATGGGCCAGTAAAACAGTGTGGGTTTGCTGTGGAAATGCTACTTTTGGATTAATTAGGTGGTCGAGGTTCATATTGTATGTCATCCACTAAATGATTTCAACATGAGACTGTATTGTTGACCCATAAAGATCCTCAGTGAGTGCCAAGACACAGCTCTTCAATTCTTCTCTGTAAGGAGAAGCAAAATGTCTGCATGAAGGGGAATGAATAGGTTTGGAACCTCTCTCTGTAAGGAATGTGCCAAGAGTGAGACAGGCTCCTAGACACCCAGGCAGCTGGCAAGCAGGGTCTGTACTGCATCCCCTATTGATGTCTTCCAAGCTGCTATGGGAATTAGGCAGAAAGGCCACCTTAGGATGGGTTGGGCTAGGCACTATCTTACATTGCACCTTGTTTCTGGACAAAGCATTTAGATGGTTGCTATCTAGTCACTCCTGATTAAACCTCACAAAACATTAACCTTATTAGTATTTAATATTTATATGCAGATTGCAGTCAGCCAATTAGTTTTCTCTGCAGCCTCAGCAGTTTCCCAAGAGGCTCATGTTTAAGTACCTTAATTTGTCTTTATGATGAAGGTGAAAGTGTTAAAAGGAGTTTTAATTTGTTTTTTAGTTGTCTTTCCAGGTTTTTTAGGAATCACTTGAAAGATTATCAGATGAATTGTGTTTATTTTTATTTTATTTCCTGCAAAAAGTCATTAAAATGTTGATATTGAAGAAAAGACAAAGCTTAGTACTCTTAAGTAGATGGTTCCACTTTATTGGCATACATACACATCCCCACGAGACATTTTTCTCTTTCTGTAACTTTGAATTAGCAGTAGTCTGTATTAATATATTGTCTTATTGTATGTAATTACCTTTTACCTATATAGAAGTTGGCCTCTTACTAATAACTAGTGTAATTTTTTGCTGTTGTTCAAGGTTATAATGGTGATTTTCTTCCTCATCAGCTTTGGAGCAGATTCAATGCATGATAGCATAGAACAAAATGTGTAGCAAAATGATACTGTGATCAGACAAATCAAAAAGTGTGCAGATTTTATCCTGAAATTGGATGGATGATGTAAAAAAATTAACAACCCAAGAAAGTTGTGTGTTTTAAAGTATTTCTTCTATCTGGTTGAAAAAGTTATTTGACACATATCACACTTAGATCTCTCGATTTGCGGATGGTTTCTCAAATATCTGACACAGTGGGAAAATTGGCAGGACTTTTTTTTAGTACTTCATTGCCATAACACTAGAGAGTTGGCCACAGTCTGTGTGTAATATGATTAAAACACTGTTGAGTACTGCCGAGAGCAGTGCTCAGAAAGACTGTACACAAAGGCTGTACTTACCTGTGCCAGCCAAACATGTTAAGCTTATGGCTCAAATAGTCATTACCAAGCTCGATCAGTGCTTTGAGCACTTGATGTTAAAGCTCTGCGCCAGCACTTTCTGCCTTTCTGATGAGCCTCACTCCCATTAAAGTACCTTTGTTCTTCATTTTCTTGCCACCTGAACTTCACTTTGCCTCTGCTGAGCACCTGTCTACTGATTAGAGAACGCATACATTACAGAGCTACCACACTCTTCTCCATTTGTTTTCAAGGGCATTAGATGCATTGATTAAGCAGGTTATTTGTTGGGCTGTTTAGTTTTTAGCTGTTTCGAAAACACAGGCAAAGCCCTGCCACGTAAGGTGCAGAGATTCCCCTACAGACACAAGTCTGTTGTTCTCATGTATCACTTGCAATTGCTCAAAAA